>NW_021167995.1:0-7151 GCF_004154835.1 Alternaria arborescens
CAATCTAAAATGATCCTCACTTAGTTTTAATCGATGGGATGATTTGGGGGCACGGAGTTATGTTTAGTTTGACTCGTATTTGTATCGGACAGGTATGGAGGTGTAAGCTTAGAACAAAATTGATATATAACGTACTACACGGGCGAGTCGGCCACGTTGCCAAGACCCCACCAAAACCACGACTATACACGACTGTACAGCACCGTTAAGAACAGTAATTAATATTCGTAGTAGACTAAATTATTCAGAAACTTCTACTACATCTTGCTTGCATGTGCGCGAGTTGTGTCCTGCCTCGCCGCAGCGTCTACAGCGTCTTTGCGACGGTTCGCCTACTTTAACGCTTAACCTCTTCTTTGCCTTCTCCCTATTGCTGCGCGCCTTGAACTCCTTTAGAGTTGTTAAGCGCACTCCCTTAGCGACTTTAAGAGTGCCTTCCTTCTTTATTCGCTTTCTCTTATGCGACTTACGTCGCGTAGCGGCCTTATTAGCCGCTCGAAGCTTAGCGATCTCCTTCTACGTGTGATGGGCTGGAGACCAGTTGGTGAATCCTCGATGATATCTCGGTCACGTGCGCGAGGCGCACTGTCCACAGAATCCGGGTGCCCCCTGAGCACCCGGATTCTGTGCAAGCGAGCCTGGCCGAAGGTTATCCCGAGCCGCCGCCCCCTGAACGACCTTCAGAACCCTAGCTACCTGTAGTTCTTCTCTATCGAATACAACTCTAGTATACCTGTGCGATAGCTCCCTGAGCGTAGCCCCTTACAGCAGCTATCGTAAGATGTGATTTAACAAATATTATAGTAGAAAGTAGGCAGTATTCAATAAGCGAAAATTGGGTTCAAAGTCTAATCGAGGTACTAGAGAATTTCTTGAAGGCATGTGTTATTATTTGTCAGCATCTACGCCTACCTAGGGTAGTGCGTTTCATCACTGATTATGTAACATGAGGACATATATTCGCTCACTTCGATAGACTCATCAATCAACCAACTACTTCCTTAATCTCCTTCTCATATGTTGACAGTTATGAGCCCGGAAGCCCTTTTTACGCTAAGTTGAGTTCACCTATACATACCTGGGAGATATTTGATAGCTACAATGGATACAGAAGGAGACCTTTTGATCACGAAGGCCACAGTCATCCTCGAGAGACCAGGCGACTGGCAGAGGTGGCTATTTTTGAGGAAGGATAGTGCTGAGAGGAACGACCTCTGGCAGTACGTAGATCCTTCGCTCAAGGCAGAGCAAGTGAAAAGGATAGAGCAGGAGAAACCTCAAGAGAAGGAAGTTGAGGAGTTCTATACAGGAGCCCCTCGAGCAGAGGACCAGGAGACTACAATCCTTGATCTCTCTGAGAAGGACGTCTCACGCTATGAGCTCTGGCTCAAAGTCTATATTAGAAGAGAGGCTCAGTGGAGCAAGAAAGAGAAGGCGCTGAGGGAATTCAATCACGAGATCTCTCGTACAATTGCTTCTCGGCATATCCACCTTATCTCAGACTGCTCAACGCCGTACGATCGTTTAAGAGCTCTTAAGAAGCACCTCTGTCCCAGCACCTCAGAGCGGAACTATCAGCTAAGAGCCCATTATCAGGGGCTGCTTACTGTGCCAAAGAGGAGCAACCTGGATAGCTGGTTTGAGGACTGGCTGGATACAACCCGGCTGATGAAGGAGGCAGCTCTACCTGAGATTGCAGGGAGCAGAGCTCAGGAAGACTTTATCCGAGCTATCAGAGGCCTTGATGAGAGCTGGGCTACTCACCAGCTGACAGAGCTCATACGAAAGGATCAAGATGAAACAGAGTTCACAGGGATATCAGACCTAGTAGCTGAGTATCGGTCCTACTATCGGCGCATTCGGCCTATAGCCTCAAGCCTTGGCAGCTTTGCTACTCTCGGCGTCGCAGAACAGTCTCAGCGCAAGCATCAGAGCAAGAGTGCTCAAGGACTAGCTCAAACACAAGGCTCATCAGAACAGGGCAAGCAAGTTCCAATCTGCGTATGTGGAGAACAACAAAAGTTTCAAGACTGCCCGTATATCAATCCCGCCCGCAGGGATCCTAGCTGGCAGCCTAATCAGCAGATTGTTAAGAAATTTGAAGATCTAAGAGCTGAGCAATCGTCAAAGGCCTCAATACTGCGGCGAGTTGAGGAGAAGCTGAGAAAAGGACGCTCACAGTCCACTAGCCAGAGATCGGGAGGTCTACACGATGATGGAGCGCCTCAGTCGCAGAACAGCTCAGCCTCATATGCAGTACTGCAGACTGCAATCACTTCAATACCCAAGGATCATCCGCCTCTCATCAATCGATGGATACTTGATCCAGGTTCGAACGCTCATGTAGCAAACTCTCGATCGTTCGGATGGAGAACGACAGCTCAGGCTCAACAAGGAGAGTGTGTGTATGCAGGAGGACAGCTGCTGCAGATTGAAGAGTGGGGTGAGGTAGAGCTCCAGGTGGACACGCCATCAGGAAGACAGCCGTTCAAGCTCACCTACGTCGCCTACATTCCAGGTTTCTTCACAAATGTCGTTGGCCTGTCACGCTGCAGGAGCCTCAACATACACTTCAACTCTGGAAAGAATTGTCTCTACCAGCGTGTTCCCTCTAATCCTGTGTGCTACCTTGAGTATAAGGACGGTCACTGGTTGATCGATGTGGATGAGAAGGCACGTCCACCTCCTAGAGCTCTGCAGGCAGCAGCAGTGTCAGGATATCGATCCAAACCTTCGCATACGGAGAGAAAGCCTCTGGAATTGAGCAGCGAGCGTGCTCATAGGCTCCTCGGCCATGCGAGCTATGAGGCAATCTCTCATCTCTCTCACAGTGTTGAGGGGGTGAGAATAGCTCAAGAAGATCAGCAGTCAACGTCGTGGAAGGATTGTGATGTTTGCATCAAGGCAAAGCTTCACAAGCTCATTAGCAGGCGTGTGCCTCAGGATATAGCTATGCGGCCGTTCTATCGCATTGGGATGGACCTGATCCAGCTCCAAGAGCGAGGAGAGCAGTGCTACAACAGAGATCAGTGGCTGCTTCATGCAGTAGATCAGAGCACAAAATGGCATGAAGGCACCTGCCTCACAGATAAATCAGGACCTACGCTCAAGCAAGCAGTCCAGCGTCTGCTCTCTAAGATTCAACGACAGTTCAAACAGGTCGTGGTAGCGATCAAGCTCGACAGCGAGCGAGGATACTCAGTCCTGTACGAGCTACTTAGGGACCTCGGGATTGCTATTGAACCTCGAGCTCCGTATACTGAGGAGCAGAATGGAATGACAGAGCGAGCAGGAGCAACAATCATTGCACGAGCGCGAGCAATCAGACTTGAAGCAAGCTTGCCAAAGGAGCTATCAAACGAGTGTGTGATGACAGCGATATACTTGCTGAACAGGACTCCTGTCAAGGCTCTCACATGGGGGACTCCCTTTGAGGCAGTACATGGAGTGAAGCCATCTCTAGCTCATCTTAATGAGATAGGAGCCAGAGCGTATACACTCAACCACGCGCTCAAGCAAGGAGATAAACTCGAATCAAGAGCTCTTATAGGACAGCTCGTTGGCTACGACTCAACCAATATCTACAGGATCTGGATACCTACACTCAGCAGGGTGATTAGGACGAGAGACGTCGTGTTCATGCCTCTAGAGCAAGTAGGGAAGAACGACTATCCCAAGGAGAGAACGCTCAGGCAGCTTGTCGCTGTACTAGATATCGAGGACCCACCTACCGCAGACGAGGAGATTGATCAAGCTCTCCATCTATCGACTCGGTTGACGCAGGAGATCCAGGAGTCCGAGGAAGCTGAGACTCAATCATCTAATGAGCTCCAGCATCAGGAGCAAAGACACAGAGCCTTTGACAAAGGATACCAAAGCTTACCAAGCCCTGAGGAAACTCCAGAACTAGAGGTTCTTGAATCAGAGGAGGTACAAACTGAGAGTCCTATGCCTCGAGGCTGGCAGACAGTAACTCAGGATGAGGAAGCACCTGATCGTGTGAACAATAACGCTCCTAGAAGGGAAGAGATCAGCGGTCAGCTTGATCGCGGAAATATCATCACAGGGAGAAGAACTAGAGGAATGCCAGGAGCATATGTAACCTCGTTCATGAGCTTTATTGTAAACCAGCCAAAGCAGAGGTTGCACCGCGATCACTTGCCTCAGCCACCAAAGCACTGGAAGGACCTCCGGAAGCACCCATTCCATCAGGAGTTCGGCCAGGCGGCAGAACAGGAGCTTGATAGCTGCTTTATCAAAGGCTGCTTTGTTCTAACACCAGCAAGAGAGGAGGACGTGCAGGAGGAGATACTGCCTCTTATGTGGGTTTTCTCCTACAAGTTCGATGAGGACGGGTATCTCTGTAAGCACAAGGCTAGACTAGTAGTAAGAGGTGATCTACAGGACGATTGGGGTGATACATACGCGGCCACTTTGGCTGCTCGAGTATTCAGGTTCCTGATGGGAATCACTGCGGCCTTTGGCCTCAACGCCTACCAGTACGACGTACGGAACGCCTTTCTCAACGCGCCTCTTGATCGGAAGCTATATGCGCGTACACCTGAGGGCTTCACACAAGATCTCGGTAAGCTCCTTGAGCTCAAGCGAGCCCTCTATGGCCTCAAGGATGCTCCTCTCCTGTGGTACAACCATCTCAAGGAGACGCTCAAGAAACTTGGCCTCAAGCCTGTTGAGGGGGTGCAATGCCTCTTTACAAACGCTAGACTACTTGTGTTTTTCTACGTTGACGATATCGTCGTCCTTGTACACCCATCTTATCTCTCATACTACACTCAGTTTGAGCAGGAACTCAAGAAGGAGTATGAGATCAGATGTCTAGGAGAGCTGCGCTGGTTCCTTGGAATTCGTGTTTTAAGGGATAAGCCTAAGAAGAGAATCTATCTGATCCAGGATTCTTTTATTGACAAGGTCACCTCGAAATTCGAGATCAAGCCTAGTAATCGGGGGACAGGAGCTCCTCTGGCTGAGGACTATCTCGAGGCAAGCAACGAGCCTCAGAACGATCACCGAACAAGGATGTACCAGCAGCTCGTAGGCTCGCTTGCCTATATATCAACCTTCACTCGCCCTGATGTAGCACGCGCCCATTCAGTACTCGCGAGGCATCTCCAGAACCCTGGCCAGAAGCACATTGGCGCAGCGTATCAGGTATGGCGATACCTACTCAGGACGAAGTACCTTGCCATTAGTGCCTCAGGAGATAATCTACAGAACAGCTATTATCTCACCAAGCCTGAGGAGGCAGGAGATGAGCTGATATTTTATGGTGCATCAGATGCAGCGTTTGCCGACGACCCAGAGAGGAAAAGCTCTCAAGGCTATTTGTTCAGCCTGTACGGGCTACCAATCGATTGGAAGGCTACCGTACAGAGGTCGGTGACCAAGTCGACGACTGAGGCTGAGCTACTTGCCCTCTCACTAGCAGGCAGCGAGCTAATCTGGTGGAAAAGACTGTTCAAGCAAGTCAACTTTGAGCTTGGTATTCGACCTACTCTCTTCTGCGATAACCAGCAAACAGTTAGGATCATCAACAAGGCAGAAAACCGGCTTAATACAAAGATGAGGCACGTAGATACTCATCAGATGTGGCTGCGTCAGGAGGCAGAGGCAGGTCATCTTCAAGTAAACTGGATGGCTACGAATCAGATGCCAGCTGATGGCCTTACTAAGTTACTCAGTAGCCAGAAGCACTCTACTTTTGTAGAGCAGCTAGGCCTTATTAATATCAGCGAGCTACTTCAAGGACGCTCAGGGGGTGAAGAGAACTCTCACTCTCTGTATCAGCATCAGCTATAGTCCAGCTTTGTTTGATTCACTGCAGCTAAGGGGGTGTGTCAGCATCTACGCCTACCTAGGGTAGTGCGTTTTATCACTGATTATGTAACATGAGGACATATATTCGCTCACTTCGATAGACTCATCAATCAACCAACTACTTCCTCAATCTCCTTCTCATATGTTGACATTATAGTATAGTGTTAGTGCAGGAGGAAATAGGCCGCCTTCAAGACGCTGTTAACACGCTTACAAAGCGCAAGACTTGCAAAAGGCGGTACGTACGCGCAGAGGAGACTCTAACAATTAGTAAGGTATCTAACTTAATTACTAAAGAGGAGGGTAGTAGGCGTAAGGTGAGCGACAAGCCTGCGAAGAGGGTGCGCGCAGAGAGGCGCTGCAGTCGTTGCAGCCAGATTAGACACAACTCCCGCACCTGTAAGGCAGAAATTAGGGACGTAGATAGCAGTAACGCTTTAGAGTAATATTGCACTATTATGTATAGTATAGTAATTTGTTGTAGTGTTGCGCTGTGTCGCGGCGCGCGCGCTATAGTAGAGAGGGTGCGCCGTTCGCTTAGGTGCGCCGCTTGCTTGTGAACTACGTTATAGTAACATCTCTATTAAATAAATGTACAAGTAACAAAGACCTAGATACTTACGGCCGTTAGGACGTACTAGTCCTTTCTCTAGTACTATTCTTACCCCGTCTATATCTCGCCCTATAGTTATTATGGTGTTAAGATCTTAGAGTTTACGCAGGCGAGTGCACATAATTACCTTAGCAAACAGAGTAATCACGTTAAGGTCGTTACTATAGGCTTTACAGACTAGATACATAGCTTCCGCATAAGCATAGTTAAACTACAACAGGTCCTCTAGGATTATGTTAACGCTTCGCGGAAACCAGGCGTTTAGTGCTGTAACTAGTGCCTTCTTTACAGGCAGGGCGTCTACACTAACTTCTTCAGCTAGCATTAAAACGCTTAGGACCTTAGCAATAGAGCTCTTACAATCGTCTTGTGTAAACATCGGCTACGATTTGTTGTAATTAGCGCCAATAGCGTAGGCAATCCCCTAGTAGGCTACTATGCATTTCGCATCGTACGCAGTTGCCCGCTTAAAGCAGTGCACAGCAGCTTTATAGTGAAACAAGTAACACTATATGTAAGGGGCTACGCTCAGGGAGCTATCGCACAGGTATACTGGAGTTGTATTCGATAGAGAAGAGAACTACAGGTAGCTAGGGTTCTGAAGGTCGTTTAGGGGGCGGCGGCTCGGGATAACTTTCGGCTAGGCTCGCTTGCACAGAATCCGGGTGCTCAGGGGGCACCCGGATTCTGTGGACAGTGCGCC
>NW_021167996.1:0-7130 GCF_004154835.1 Alternaria arborescens
GCAGCTTTATTAGCTACTTTAAGCTTAGCAATTATAATAAGGGCTTAAGACATACGTCTCTTAAAGGAGCTAAGTACGCGCTAAACCTGCTTATAAGGCGCGCCTCGCTCTATAGAGCAAGGCAAAGATTATTCTCTTTACAACCTACACCTGTAGTCTAAATATATAAGCTATCTCCTACTGTCTTTAGTAACGTAAAGCAAGCACTATTACCTATAGTTACGCCTTATATAATAATCCTTCTTTTTAGCTAATAGTTAGGAGATAGCTCCTTCTACGCGATTAGAGTAACATGCCTGCTCTTAGAGCAGAGATTTAGACTAAGTCTTTTTATTACGTACTCTAAGCGCTAAGCCTATACTTTGCGAATAAAGCGCAACCCTATTAATTAAGGAGCGCATCTAAGCAGCACAGATACAACAGGATAAACTCCTAAATCTATAACAACAAAATTAGTTGCGCTAACTAGAGGAGGAAATCCTCTAGCTTAAAGAATTAGACTAGAGCAGGAATATAAGTGTGTTAAATAATCTATTAGGTCTCTACTCTTAAGAGAGGCGCACAATTAACGTTACTGCAGCACTTAGCGCAGCGTATACAAGGCGCACGCTAAAACTAAAAGATCTAACAGAGTACTAGGGTAAGAATATTTAAGAATATTAGGAGTTTATTCGCTCTTATAAAATAGCTTTTTGCTTGCTACTTAAGGAGCTAAAGGAGGACAAGAATAGAGTAATATAGTTAATATAATACCTTAAAGGCGATCTAAAAGAGCTTTAGTACGCGCACTTTAAACGTAGCTTCAAAGCATGCGAACAAACCCCTACTTAGGAATACTACAAGTAGTACCTACTAAACTTACTCGCAGATCCTGTAAACTGCAGCCTTAAAGCAGCTACAGCGCACAGCTAAGCTCTCTAGTAAAAAGACTAGACTATTAGATCTTTTGCTACGTACTTAGAAGTCTTAGAGGACTAGTTAACCTCTTACACTAAGGTATAAAGGGTTTAACACTTGTTCACAAAACTAAGACCTAAACTCTAGCAATTAATTACTAATTACTACTAAATCCTAGCGACCTGTAAAGACTTAATAGCATTAGCCTCTACGCTTAAAAGGAATTTGCGAAAAACACCTACTACGTATAAATATCGCCTCTAAGTCGCATCTTAAGAGAAATAAAAGCGAAGCCTTCTTACTTCCTAAATAAGCTAACAGAGTAGATTAAAAGACAAGCATACAATTACCTGCTATAAATGCTAAAAAAAAAGTTACTACGCAAATAAGTGCTAAAGTAGCAATCTAAACTAGCTACCTGTTAGTGTTAACTACATAGAAAAAGGTTAAGCCTCCCTAAAATTCTAGGATTAGTAAGGCGTATACCTGTAGATATCTTGCTAAGCATAAAGCGTATATATTACGCAAGCGTAGACACAGCTTTAGAATATAAGTTAAGGGTAATCTTAGATCTACAAGCTAATATTAGTTTAATTAGCTAAAGGAGCGCTATAGAGATAGGTCTTACTCCCTTTAAAGAAGCTAAACTCCTTAGGCTAGAGTAGATTAGCCTACAACAACAAGATATATATACCGCTTATACGCTAAACCTGCGCCTCACTAACAATAACAGCGTAAAGCGCTAGACTAACGCTACTGTGTATAGAGTAGACAAAGAAAGTTGTCTCTTATTATTAGGCAACTTATTCCTAAAATAAGAAGACATTACTATAGACTGTAGACGCTAAACCTAGCGTTAAGGATACACTAAAGCACAAATACACTTAGTATTAGCAAAGGAACTCTTTAAGGAAGCTGAGCACATTAACTTAGATAGTTATCTACTAAGAACGCTTCTATTAAGTAGCGTAGAGTTAGAACTAAAGGCGCGCGTGTACTATATAAACGCAGCGCAGGAGGTTTGCATCCTGCATAAACTATTAGAATACGCAGATATCTTTGACAACCGCAACGCAGAGATCCTGCTACAATACAAAAGTTTTGTTACAGTAACTACTATAGTTCCCTTAACACCAAACGCGCTACAGAATCTAGGTGCTTAGCTAAGCACCTAGATTCTGCTAATTAGCTAGCTAAGCTAAGCGCTACGCGCACAGCCCCTCGTTAATAACTTTTTACCGCCTGTACATGCTAGTTCTGTTTCTTTACGCAACGTCTTATATTACACTAAATATCGTACGTAGCTACAGTTAACGCTTCTCGTAAGCTCTTAAACTACGTGCTCGTAGCGTCTTGTAACATTACGTTGCGTCACCTACTATAACTACCTACAAACAACCTAACGCGTTGCAGCTAATCTTGCATTAGCTAAACGCAATTTAAGCGGACTCTGCATCACTAAGAGCAGACTCAGCCGCGTTAAAGGCTAGCAATAAAGCACTCCTTGCTAACCTAGCTAAGCAAGAGAATTAACACGCGCAACAGATATTAGAGCTCTGTTAAGAGATAGAGACTATTAAGACTAAGTCTGCTCCTGTTACTACCCTAGCTCTTACCTGTACTAACACTAAAGCTAAGCAAGTTTATTTCGCAGAGCTATCTAGAAGTAGCTCGAAGCCTGTAACGCCGCTAACTGCGAGCCTCAAGGACCTGCCCTAAACTAACTGTCTGCCTAACCCGCCTCTATTTAATAGCTAACAAAAGGACCTCCCCGCCTTTGTCCGCAAACTAAGATATAAGCTAGAGGGCAACGCTAACTAATACCTAAACGAGAGATCCCGCCTGCTATATGCCTACTCTCAACTAGAGAAAGACGCTGTAGCCCTTATTAACCCGCTTATAGACAAAGACATCTATACTATAGACTAGCTTGTCACCTTCCTAGAAGCCACCTACAGAGACCTAAACAAAGAGCTAACAGCTCTTAGCTAACTAAGCGGATTACGTTAAGAGAAGCGCAGCTTTACTTCCCACTTCGCTGAGTTCTAACAGTTAGCCGCTAATACTAGATTAAATAAGATTAGTTTTATTGCGTCCCTCTAAAACTCCCTGTCTTATAAATTGCAGCGCGCAATAGTTAAAGAAGCTCTACCTAACAACCTAAACGACTACGCTAATCTTATATCTACTTACAACAACAACCTCTAATTCCTACTAGACCGCCTACGCTGTCTCCCTGTAGCACACCCTAACGCAATAGATATAGACGTAATAAACTACGCTCCCGCTAGCTCTGCTAAACGCTAGAAGAGAATTAAGGAAGGCCGCTGCTTTAAATGTAACTAGAAAGGCTATATATCTAGCAACTGTAGTGTCTCTTTACCCGCTTAGCATATCTAATCGCATAGCGCGAACAACTAGATCTGTACTCGCTCTGCAGGATCTAATACCTTAAGATCCTCTCAATCCTCAGGATCTCGAGGGAGACGCTCTCGCAACTAGTCCTAAAAGGGAAAAGCCTCGTCTTATAGATAAGTCGCTCTCTAAAACCGCGCATACACTAAATCTCTGCTAAACTCTAGTCTAAATCCCAAACTAACACATAGAAACGCTGTATCGTAATACCCTGCACAGTCTAACAAGGCAACACTAGAAGTAATCTTAAGGCCTTAGTTAATACTAAAGCTACTAGTATTAGATACATTTACAGAGACCTCGCGCGCAACCTAAACCTTCGTTAAACCCTACTGCTCTACGTTATCTATCCTACTAGATTTACTAGAACTGTACTTAATAGTAGAGAAGTGTCTTACACTGTTACTCTAAGACTACAACACAACAACTACGTAGAGACTATACAACTCTACGTTACTAACACTAGCTAACACAAACTAATACTTAGCTAACTATAGATAAACAAGCATTAAGTAAACCTAGACTATACTAATAAGAAGCTAGTATTCACTGCCTAACAATGTACTAAACAATGCCTTAGAGCTAGTAGTATCTCTGCTCCCCTTTAAGCATAGTAAGGCAACAACTACTCTAAGAAAACCTACTCTCAAACTCTAAAACCTAAATACGTCCTACAACAACAACACAACTATTAGCTGCTTAAGATAAAGCGCTAGTTACATAAACGTACCTACAACTCTAACTCAAACTACACTTAGTTAACTGAGGATTAAGATAACTTGTTAAAGTTACAGCTAGAACTTAATATCTACTGCATAGGCGCAGCTCTATTTATAAGCCTAGCACGTAAGAGAGGTTACAAGATTTGTGCTGTTAGTATTGCTAACATTAATAAAGCACTAGCTATAAAGAAGCACACTAATCTACTCACAAAAGTCCCTTCTAAGTATCACAATCTAATAGACGTCTTCTTACAAGAGAACTCTAATAAACTACCTATACAACAACTATACAACTACAAGATTAAACTAATAAAAGACAAGCAACACAGGTTTAGCCTGTTATACAGCATGTCCTAAAATAAACTAAAGGTACTGCGCAAGTACCTTAAAGACCACCTTTCTAAGGGGTTTATCTAAGCAAGCTCCTCTCTAGTCGCATTACCTGTTATCTTTGTTAAGAAACTTAGAGGAGGACTACGCTTTTGCGTTAACTACTGTGCTCTAAACGCAGTTACTATTAAGAACTATTACTTAATCCTGCTAATCTAAGAGACCCTAAGTTAACTAAGCAAGGCTAAATACTACACAAAGCTTAATATTATCGCTGCCTTTAACTAACTTCGAATCGCTAAAAGAGACAAATAGCTAACAGCCTTTTGTACCTAATATAAACTGTTCGAATATCTCGTAATGCCCTTCAGACTAGCTAACGCGCTAAGTACGTTCTAACACTTTGTAAACAACGTATTGCGCCCGTTCTTAGACATATTCTGCACCGCTTACCTCAACAATATCCTAATCTATAGCAAGACTCTCTACAAACACAAAAAGCATATTAGATCTGTCCTAAACGCCCTTAGAGAAGCTAGGCTCTAACTAGACGTTAATAAGTGCGAGTTCTACTAAGCAGAAGTTACTTACCTTAGCTACGTAGTTAGAGTAGACAGTATACAGATAGACCTAAAGAAGGTTTAGACTATTATAGACTAGGAATACCTAAGTAACGTTAAGGACGTTAGAGCCTTCCTTAGCTTTGCGAACTTTTATTAACAATTTATAGATAGTTTCTCCTATCTAGCTGCCTTGCTTGTAGCTCTAACTAAGAAGAACACGAAGTTCCTTTTTAACGAAGCCTGTTAGAAGGCTTTTAACGCATTAAAGCGCGCCTTTACTACTACGCTAATACTACAGCATTTTGACTTTAACCTCCTAATTACTGTCGAAGCAGACGCATCTAACTACGTTACGGCTAGAGTACTCTCCTAAACAGTACTTAACAGTACTCTTCGTCCTGTAGCCTATTACTCAAAAAGAATAAACCCTGCGGAGAATAACTACAAAATCTACAATAAGGAACTGCTTGCTATTGTCTGTTGTTTTAAACAATAGAGACCTAAACTAGAAGGCGCTGCTTTCTCTATTACTATGCTTAGCAATTACAAGAATCTGCAGTACTTCGCAACTACAAAATAGCTAAGCTACTGTTAAGCTTAGTAGTCTAAATACCTCTCCTAATTCTAATTCACAATTACGTATCGACTAGGCAAGCATAGCGAAAAGCCTAACGCTCTAACTTGTTGTTCTTAAAACTAGCTTGCACAAGAGGAAGCACAAGAAGCTTATAAGCAAACGCTACTTCGCCTAGAACTATTTTAGAACCCTCCTATAATTAGACTAGTAGAGACTAACAGATCTATCTAGGAAATTATTAAAAATAGATATAAACTTATACCTAATAGATACCTTAAGGACCTGTTTATACAAGAAACTCTGTAGCTGCTGCATAATAGTAGACAACAGTCGAAGACTGTTACCTTAGGCGACTGCAAGAATCGCGACAATTGTCTATACTACTAAAACAGGCTTGTTATTCTAGACAACAACAAATTAAAGATTAAAATCCTCTGCGCAGTCTATAATGCTCCTTCTAGTAGTTACTTAGGCTAAGAGAAGACACTCAAACTTATTTAACAAGAGTACTACTAGCCCTAACTGTTTAAGACTGTCTAACGCTACGTATCTTGCTGCTACACCTGCCGCTGTGCTAAAGCGTCGCGAGAAAAGTACTATAGGCTACTAAAGCTATTGCCTGTTCCTAAACAACGTTAGGCAGACATCTCTATTAACTTTGTTGTTAACCTACTAGAGTTAGAAGGATACAAGAACGTAATAGTAGTAGTAGACTGTTTGTTTAAATACCGCTACCTAATACTATGTAGTAAGATAGAGGTACTAGACGTAGCGCGTATGTTTCTTTGCTACGTCTAGTGCAACTACAGCCTTCCTAACACAATTGTCTCTAATAGAGGCAAACAGTTCGTCTCTGCCTTCTATAACAAACTATGTAGCTAGCTAAAGATCGACCTACGCTTCTTAACTAGCTATTATCCTAAAACTAACAGGCAAACTAAGAACGCTAACGCTGCGATAGAACAAGTCCTACGCGCGTACACAAACTACTAGCAAGACAACTAGGTCTAATAGCTCTCTATTGCTTAATTCGAAGCTAACAATACTGTTTTAGAATCTACAAGAGTATCTCTAATAATAGCTTACTACAGCTAGAACCTCTAAATAGGCTTTAAACTACCTACAAATAAGATACGTCCCGCCTACTAGGCCTTATAAGCCTAAGAGGTAAACACAATAATTAATAAGATGCGTAATATTACTAAGTTTATCTGCAAAGAAATAACATAGGCGCAAGCCTTACAGCAAGAATACGCGAACTGTAAACGCCTACCTGCACTAGCTTACAAAGCTAGCGACGAAGTATAGCTAGACGCGCGTAACATCTAAACACAGCGACTATCGAAGAAGCTAGACTAGAAAAACCTAGGACCTTACTAAATAGCTAAGAAGGTCTCCTTTTACGCGTACCGCCTTAATCTACCTAAATCTATAAAGATACACCTTATATTCTACGTATCCCTTCTCTGTCCCGCAGCTAAGGAAACTAACTACATACTTAGCTAGAACGCACTACTACCTAAACCTGTTATTATAGATAACGAAGAAGAATACTTTGTTAATAGTATTAAAGGTCTCCGCTTTAACAAGCGTAAGAAGAGACACAAGTACTACGTAAAATAGACA
>NW_021167997.1:0-6999 GCF_004154835.1 Alternaria arborescens
ATATATATATTTAATATAGATAAAAAGGGGTTTTAACTTAGCTAAGTTAGTAGAACAAATTATATTTTTAATAAGAAGCTTTACAAGTTAAAAAGAGTAAAGTAAGCACTTAAAGATAGCTCTAGCGAGTAGATAATAGTTGTAGCTTATATTTATTTAGATAAAAGCGCTTTAAGTCTAACTTTTATCTTCTAAAGAGCTAATAGTGTAACAGGCTAAACGCCCTTTAGACAGCTCCTCAATAGAATCTTAGTCTACTCGCAAAATCTAGGTGCTACCTCAAGCACCTAGATTCTCTGCGCATTATCTAAACGTCGCTTAGACAATAGCCGCAGGACCTAGAAGCTACCTCGTACACCTAGACTATACTAGCCTAATTGTTACTTAGGCAACTAGCTTGTATATAGATAACTACGTAGCTAAGAGCTTAGCTCCTTATTAAATACAACCTCTTGTATACCTTGCAATTGCTCTACAAAGCGCAGCCTCTTACAAATAGAGCTATTTAATTAAGCTAGGTTAATACTATAACGTAGGTGCATAGCGAGTAGCTAAGACAAGCAAGTAGCTAGCTTTTGCTAAGACCTTACTAAAACTACAGCTATACACAACTGTACAGCATAGTTAAAAACAGCAATTAATATTTGTGATAACGTAGGTTATAAGCGAGTAGAACCTTTAAGCGAGTAGAACCTTTAAGCAAGTAGAACTTTTTTGCTAAGACCTAACTAAACCTGCAACTACGCACTACTATACAGCACTATTAAGAACAGTAATTAATATTCGTAGTAGCCTAATTTATTTAGAAATATCTACTACATCCTACGTATATGTGCGCAAGTTGTGTCCTACCTCGCCGCAGCGTCTACAGCGTCTTTAAGACAATTTGCCTACTTTAACGCGCGCCTTCTTTTTTGCCTTCTTCTTATTACTACGCGCCTTAAACTCTTTTAGAGTTGTTAGTTAAAGACCTTCCTCTACTATAAGGGTCCCCTCCTTCTGTACTCGCTTTCTTTTATACAATTTACGTCGCGTAGCGGCCTTGTTAGCTGCTTTAAGCTTAGCGATACGCTTTTGCGACAACACTAAAGCATGCGCTATTATCTCTGCGCCTTTAGAGAGGCTTTTTACTGCCTTAACTATTAAAGTAGGCAAGCTATCTATATGCCTCTAAAACCTCTTAAGAACTAGCTTTGTTTAAGACTTTAGTTCTAGAGTATTGCTTAGAGTTTGCGACTGCTAAGGACTGTCCTCGACAGTAAGTAATAGTAGAGTACGCAGGCAGACGTTAAGCGTTAATATTACAGCCTCTAGATTAAATAGAACTAAGCTAGCGCCTTAAAAGCCTCTTAGGATATTGCTCCTTGTAATAGAAGCCTTATAAGCGGCAATAAAGCACAGTAAGAACTCTATTTTTGTAATGTAAGTAATCTTGTTACGTATTAGCTTCTTAGCTTAGCACCTATACGCCTTCTTTAGCAGCGCAAAACAGCTAACGTTAAGCAGCTGCAGTAGGTGCGAGGAGTGTAGAGGCATACAGAGGGTAATTATCTTTTTCTCCTCGCAGAGCTAGTAGAAATTAATTAAGCTGTAGCTCTCGTAACTATTAAGAACTAGTAGGCAGTAGCTGCTAACAACCCTCCTCTTTGTATGCCTGTTAAAGTGCTCTAGCTACTTAATACTAAGCTTGTTTGTTGTCTAGCTGTTCTTAGAGACTGCAATTACCTAGTCTTAAGGCAGGCTCTCCTCCTTATACTAAGCAGAGAAGTAGTGCTTGCCTTAGAAGATAATAAAAGGTAGAATTGCCTACTTTGTCGCGTTTATGCCTTAAATAGCTGTAACCTACTCTTAGTTGCTTTACTGCACTGTCTTTAGCTGTCTTTAACAGTCTGCTGCTATAACTACTGCGCTAGTTAATATTACGCCTATTATAAAGCTAGTTTTATTAAAGTTGTACGTGTCTTTGTCTTAGATGCTGTACTTAGCTTTTGTATTCTATACTAGGTAGAACTAGCCTTATATAACCTTAGGATCCTCGCAGAGGGCTCTACTATAGTTGTACTTTTAATTAAACTTAACTTTGAGCTTAGAGCGACGCTTTACAAAGTTTGCAGCTTACTTTTTGCTAACTAGCTTCTAATTGCGGATCTTAAGCAAAGAATTAGCTATCTCTTTAACGTTAGTAAGCTTAGGCGGATATCCTTGCTCTATTAGCTTAAGAACATGCTTAACAATCGCTACCTCTTTAGATCCTCAAAGAGCTATTAATTTAGGCTCACAATTGCGTTAATAGGGCGTTCTAGCAAGTCGTCTTTGTAGTGTGCTTTTAGAGACGTTGTAGGTAGCTGCAGCGCGTTGCGGCTTAAATATCGCGTCTTATTAGATAGCCTATAAGGCAAGCTGTATATTTCTTTTGTTTGAGGTCTTTTTAATATTATTGCGTTAAGACATTACAAGTAGGCTTTAAGTTTAGTTAAGTCTTAGCAAAAAAGTTCTACTTACTTAAAGGTTCTACTTGCTTATAACCTACGTTAGACTAAATTAATTAGAAACTTTTACTACATCTTACTTGCATATACGCAAGTTGTGTCTTGCCTTGCTGTAGCGTCTACAGCGTCTTTAAGACAATTCGCCTACCTTAACACGCGACCTCTTCTTTGCCTTCTTCCTATCGCTGCGCGCCTTAAACTCTTTTAGAGTTGTTAGTTAAAGACCTTCCTCTACTATAAAGGTTCTCTCTTTCTGTACTTACTTTCTTTTATACAATTTACGTCGCGTAGCAGCCTTATTAGCTACTTTAAGCTTAGCAATACGCTTTTACAATAACACTAAAGTATGCGCTATTATCTCTGCGCCTTTAGAGAGGCTTTTCACCGCCTTAACTATTAAAGTAAGTAAGCTATCTATATACCTCTAAAACCTCTTAAGAACTAGCTTTGTTTAAGACTTTAGTTCTAAGGTATTGCTTAGAGTTTATAACTGCTAAAAACTATCCTTAACAGTAGGTAACAGTAGAGTACGCAAGCAGACGTTAAGTGTTAATACTACAGTATCTAGGTTAAGTAGAACTAAGCTAGCGCCTTAAAATCCTCTTAGGATATTGCCTTTTATAATAGCAGTGTTAAAAGCTGCTTTAAAGCACAGCAAGAACTCTATTTTAGTAATACAAGTAATCTTATTACGTATTAGCTTCTTAGCTTAGCACCTATACGCCTTCTTTAACAGCGCAAAACACCTAATATTAAGCAGCTGCAGTAGGTGCGATAAATGCAGAGGCATATAGAGAGTAATTATCTTCTTCTCCTCGCAAAGCTAGTAGAAATTAATTAAGTTGTAGCTCTTATAACTATTAATAACTAGTAGGCGATAGCTGCTAATAACCCTCTTCTTTGTATACTTATTAAAGTGCTCTAGCTACTTAAGACTAAGCTTATTTGTTGTCTACTTATTCTTAAAGACTCTAATAACCTAATCTTAAGGCAGGTCCTCTTCCTTATACTAGGCGGAGAGGTAGTGCTTGCTAGCAAAGATAATAAAGAGTAGAATCGCCTACTCTATTGCGTTAATGCCTTAAATAGCTGTAACCTACTCCTAATTGCCCTGCTGCACTATCTTTAGCTGTCCTCAATACTCTACTACTGTAACTACTACTCTTATTACAGCGCTAACCTAGATAGCCTATTAGAGCGCGCTAAGCTGCTAAGCGAGTAGCTGCGCAATCGCTAAAATTCCTGCGCAAACGCGCCTTGTCGTACGCTCCTTAAGCTACGTCCTTGTCTTAGCCTAACCCTATACTATTAGCGATATTGTAGTAAATATACTAATTACGTGCACCTACCTTCTCTGCTTACTAACTTTGTGACATTACGTAGCTCCTATCTATAGGTGCCTGTCTCTGCGAGGCCTACTATAGATCGCCTTAAACCTCCCGCAACTCTAGACTTAGCTAAAGCTCTTATAGCTAAGGTGCAGAGAGACTCTAATACCTAGCTACTATACTTACGCAATAACTACTAGTACCTACAGAGTCTTAAGGGCTCCTTAAGCGACGTGCGCACTACTAAGCAAGAACTCTAGACCTCTGTTATTAAGCGCGATAGAATTATCCGCTACTAGAAGGAGCAACTCGCCGCTAACTAGAAGCAGATTACTTAGCTCAAGATTAAGAAATCTCACCTTGCTGCTGCTGCAAGCTCTGCTGTACAAACCTCCTACGCCTCTACCCTATCCTCTTAAGCTACTACTAAGGCTTGTGCAGATAACCTAGCAAGACCGCCTACGCCTATTACTACCCTACATTCTAGAACTGCTAGCTTTAGCGAGAAAATACTTAACCTAAAGGAATTTAATAGAACTTAAGACAACCTTTAGCGCTTTGTCTAGCAGATCTATAGTAAGATAACTGCTAACGCTAACTACTTTCTCCTAGCTACAAATTAAATAACCTACGTTACTAGACGCCTAACTAGAAGAGCCTATTAGCTTATACTACTTAAGATCTAATACAAGATCTCCTAGTTTATAGACTACTTGCAGATACTTAAATACTTAGAACAAGCGTTTAGAGACCTAGACTATACTTAAAACGCTTAGAATAAGCTTTTTAACCTAAAGCAGAAGAACCTTAATTTTAGTACTTACTTTGCAGAATTCTAGCGCCTAGCACTAGAAAGAGAAATATTAGAAAGCACCTTAACGCCTTTGCTATTCTAAGAGATATCTTATAAGCTGCAAGATATACTCCTGCACAATTTACCGCCCTCGCAAAAGTTCTCTGTGTATGCTAGCTACCTCTAGAAACTTAACAACTGCTACTATTAGCACTAACAGCAAGTCTCCTATAACTGCACTCCTATAGCTAAGGCGTTCTTAAGCAGCTACGCTGCAGCTGCTAAGCCTACAGTCTACTTAAACGTAACTGCTAAATAACCTAACTCTCTCTACTCTAGCTTATTAAGTCTAGCCTTAATATACAAACTTATAAACCTCTTTTCTTAGAAGACGTTCTTACTAAGCAGCTAGAGAGAGAGAGGCAAATGTTTCTGCTGCAGATTAAAATCCTACTAAGTTGCTTAGTGCTCTAAGCCTAACACCCGCTAGTCTGCAGAGATAATTACTAACTAGCACTAACGCTACACTAGTCCGCTAGCCGCCTATTAGGCTCTCTACTCTGCGTCCCCGCAGCCTTACCGCCCTACTAGCCCCCCTAGGTCTCTACTACTCTGCTATACTACTAGCCCGCCCTCTAAGACAAACTACTTATTAAATAGAGTAAGCTTAAACTAAGTCGCGTGCAGGCTCCTAAACAGCGCATTAAGAAACTACTTCTCTTAGTCTAATTATCTGCTGCGTCTATTAAGGGACTATTAGTGCACGAGGAAAGTGACTAGAGGTCTAATATAATTATCCTGCCTATTACGCTAGAGATAGAGAAGAAGGCGATACTAACGTACGCTATAACTAATTCTAGAGCAGAGGGCAAAAGATTTATAGACTAAAGCTAAGCTAATAGCTATAGGCTACCTCTAAGAAAGCGAAAGAACCCCTTTAGCATTGTTACGTTTAAAGGCGACATATCTGTTAAAGAGATAGTAACGTACTATATAGAAACTACTATGCAGGTAGAGGACTACCTAGAGACAATCTAGCTAAACGTGACGTAGCTAGCGCACTACTTAGTAATCTTAAGAATACCTTAGCTTAAGTAACATAACCTAAAAATTAGCTTCGCTAGCTACACGTTAACGTTTAAGAGCAAGTACTATTAGAAACACTGCAATACGCTTAGAAGGCTAAATAAGATCTACGCACTGTATAAGCTCTTGCTAAAATCTTACTTAATTAACCTGCCTAACTGCCCTAAGCTGCTAAAGAATTAAGATATCGCAAAAGTATTGCTAAACGCTTGCGCTGCGTATACCTAAAGAAACTACTGTATATTTATAATTACAATTAAACAAATAGATTGCTATCTGTCTTAGCCTAACACGCTTAAGCTACTAGACTCTAAGTCTCTACTACTAGAAGAGATAAAAGACTTCTAAGACGTCTTCTCGCCTAAAGAAGCAGAGAAGCTCCCTCTACACTACTTACACAACTATAACATCTGCTTACTTAATAGTAAGACGCTACTTTTTAAGCTGCTGTACTTTATATCCTAAGAAGAACTTAAAGCCTTAAAGGAATAGCTAGAGGAGAACTTGCAGAAAGGCTTTATCTAGCTAAGCTCTTCGCCTGCCGCCTTGCCTGTACTATTTGTTAAGAAACTAGATAGAGGCCTCTAGTTCTGTGTTAATTACTAAAGACTAAATAATATCTTAGTAAAAGACTGCTACTTGCTGCTGCTTGTAAAGGAAAGCTTAAATAACTTAAAGGGAATAAAGTACTTCTCTAAAGTTAATATTATTGCTGCCTTTAACAACGTACGTATAAAAGAAAGCTAAGAGTATTTAACTGCGTTTTAAACACAATTTAGCTTGTATAAGAGTCTAGTAATGCTATTTAGCCTATCTAGAGCACTAGCTACCTTTTAGAGGTTTATTAACAATACTTTAAAAGGATACTTAGACGTTTTCTGCACTACTTACTTAGACAATATTCTAATCTACAGCTAAACTAGAGGAGAACACAAAAAACACTTACGCCTAGTACTAACTGCGCTGCGAAAAGCTAGACTGTATGCAAAGATCTAAAAGTGCAAATTCTTTAAAGAAAAGACTACCTTCTTAGGCGTTATTGTTAGACGCGAAAAGATTTGTATAGACTTACAGAAGGTTAAGATAATATAAGAATAGAAAACTCTATCCTGCTTAACTAACGTATAAGCGTTTATTAGATTTAGTAACTTCTACTGTTAGTTTATACAAGACTTCTTAAAGATTATCGCCTTGCTAGTTGCTCTTATAAGAAAGAGTATTAAGTTTGTCTAAAATAGTAATTGCTAGAAGGCCTTTAACTGTTTAAAAACTATATTTACTAAAGCTCTAATCTTAGCCTTAT
>NW_021167998.1:0-6724 GCF_004154835.1 Alternaria arborescens
TCCTAAATAGGCTTTAAACTACCTACAAACAAAACACGTCCTGCTTACTAGGCCTTACAAGCCTAAGAGGTAAACACAATAATTAATAAGATGCGTAACATTACTAAGTTTATCCGCGAAGAAATAATATAGGCGCAAGCTCTACAGCAAGAATACGCAAACTGCAAACGCCTACTTGCACTAGCTTACGAAGCTAGCGACAAAGTATAGCTAAACGCGCGTAATATCTAAACACAGCAACTATTAAAGAAGCTAGACTAGAAAAACCTAAGACCCTACTAAATAGCTAAGAAGGTCTCCTCTTACGCGTACTGCCTTAATCTACCTAAATCTATAAAGATACACCCTGTATTCTACGTATCTCTTCTCTGTCCTGCAGCTAAGGAAACTAACTACATACTTAGCTAGAACGCACTACTACCTAAACTTATTATTATAGATAACGAAGAAGAATACTTTATTAATAGTATTAAAGGTCTCTGCTTTAACAAGCGTAAGAAGAGACACAAGTACTACGTAAAATAGACAGGTTATAATAAGTTAACTTAAGAACCCGCCTTAGAGCTAAAAGATAACGCAGCTGTAGCTGCTTTTTACAAAAGATTTCTTAATATCTCTAAGCTATTATTGTTACAATTAACGCTTACAAGAGCTCGAGAGTAAGAGGGGGGTACTATTATAGTAACTACTATAGTTCTCTTAACACTAAACGCGCTACAGAATCTAAGTGCTTAGCTAAGCACTTAGATTCTGCTAATTAGCTAGCTAAGCTAAGCGCTACGCGCACAGCCCCTTATTAATAACTTTTCACCGCTTGTATATGCTAGTTCTGTTTCTTTACGCAACGTCTTGTATTACACTAGATATTATACGTAGCTATAGTTAACGCTTCTAGCAAGCTCTTAAACTACGTGCTCGTAGCGTCTTATAACAGCTAGCAAGCACTACCTCTCTGCCTACTATAAGGAAGAGGACCTACTCTAGGATTAAGTTATTAGAGTCTCTAAGAATAAGTAGACAACAAATAAGCTTAGTCTTAAGTAGCTAGAGCACTTTAATAAGCATACAAAGAAGAGAGTTGTTAGCAGCTATCGCCTGCTAGTTATTAACAGTTATAAGAGCTACAACTTAATTAATTCCTACTAGCTCTGCGAAGAGAAGAAGATAATTACTCTCTGCATGCTTCTGCATTTATCGCACCTACTACAGCTGCTTAATGTTAGGTGTTTTGCGCTGTTAAAGAAGGCGTATAGGTGCTAAGCTAAGAAGCTAGTACGCAACAAGATTACTCGCATTACTAAAATAGAGTTCTTCCCGTGCTTTAAAGCAGCTTTTAACGCTGCTATTACAAAAGGCAATATCTTAGGAGGATTTTAAGGCGCTAGCTTAGTTCTACTTAACTTAGACACTGTAGTATTAACGCTTAACGTCCGCTTACGTATTCTACTGTTACCTACTGTTAAAGACAGTCTCTAGCAGTCGCAAACTCTAAGCAATACTCTAGAACTAAAGTTTTAAACAAAGCTAGTTCTTAAGAGGTTTTAGAGGCATATAGATAGCTTACTTACTTTAATAGTTAAGGCAGTAAAAAGCCTCTCTAAAGGCGCAGAGATAATAGCGCATACTTTAGTGTTGTTGTAAAGGCGTATTACTAAGCTTAAAGCAGCTAACAAGGCCGCTACGCGACGTAAATTGTATAAAAGAAAGCAAGTACAGAAGAAGAGAACTCTTATAGTTAAAGAAGGTCTTTAACTAACAACTCTAAAGAAGTTTAGAGCGCGCAGCAATAGGAAGAAGGCAAAGAAGAGGTCGCGTGTTAAGGTAGGCGAATCGTCTCAAAGACGCTGTAGACGCTGCGGCGAGGCAGGACACAACTTGCGCACATGCAAGCAAGATATAGTAACGTAGGTCACAAGCGAGTAGAACCTTTAAGCAAGTAGAACCTTTTTGCTAAAACCTAACTAAACCTGCAACTACGCACTACTATACAGCACTGTTAAGAACAGTAATTAATATTTGTAGTAGCCTAATTTATTTAGAAATATCTACTACATCCTACGTACATGTGCGCAAGTTGTGTCTTACCTCGCTGCAGCGTTTACAGCGTCTTTAAGACGATTCGCCTACTTTAACGCGCGCCTTCTTCTTTACTTTCTTCCTATCGCTGCGCGCTCTAAACTCCTTTAGAGTTGTTAGTTAAAGACCTTCCTTAACTATAAAGGTCTCCTCCTTCTGTACTTGCTTTCTTTTATACAATTTACGTCGCGTAGCGGCCTCGTTAGCTGCTTTAAGCTTAGCGATACGCTTTTGCGACAACACTAAAGTATACGCTATTATCTCTGCGCCTTTAGAGAGGCTTTTCACCGCTTTAACTATTAAAGTAGGTAAGCTATCTATATGCCTCTAAAACCTCTTAAGAACTAGCTTCGTTTAAGACCCTAGTTCTAGGGTATTGCTTAGAGTTTGCAACTGCTAGGGACTATCCTTAACAGTAGGTAACAGTAGAGTACGCAAGCAGACGTTAAGCGTTGATATTACAGCCTCTAGATTAAATAGAACTAAGCTAGCGCCTTAAAAGCCTCTTAAGATATTGCTCTTTGTAATAGAGGCTTTGTAGGCGGCAATAAAGTACAGTAAGAACTCTATTTTTGTAATGTAAGTAATCTTGTTGCGTATTAGCTTCTTAGCTTAGCACCTATACGCCTTCTTTAGCAGCGCAAAACAGCTAACGTTAAGCAGCTGCAGTAGGTGCGAGGAGTGTAGAGGTATACAGAGGGTAATAATCTTCTTCTCCTTGCAGAGCTAGTGGAAATTAATCGAGCTGTAGCTCTCGTAACCGTTAAGAACTAGCAGGCAGTAGCTGCTAACAACCTTCTCCTTTATATGCCTGTTAAAGTGCTCTAGCTACTTAATACTAAGCTTATTTGTTGTCTAGCTGTTCTTAGAGACTGCAATTACCTAGTCTTAAGGCAGGCTCTCCTCCTTGTACTAGGCGGAGAGGTAGTGCTTGCCTTAGAAGATAATAAAGGGTAGAATCGCTTACTCTGTCGCGTTTATGCCTTAGATAGCTGTGACCTACTCCTAGTTGCCTTGCTGCACTGTCTTTAGCTATCCTTAACAGTCTGCTACTATAACTACTGCGCTAGTTAATATCACGCCTATTATAAAGCTAGTCTTATTAAAGTTGTACGTGTCTTCGTCCTAGATGCCGTACTTAGCCTTTGTATTCTGTACTAGGCGGAACTAGCCTTGTATAACCTCAGGATCCTCGCAGAGGGCTCTACTATAGTCGTACTTTTAATTAAACCTAACTTTAAGCTCAAGGCGACGCTTTACAAAGTTTGCAGCCTACCTCTTGCTAACTAGCTTCTAATTGCGGATCTTAAGCAAAGAATTAGCTATCTCTTTAACGTTAGCAAGCCTAGGCGGATATCCTTGCTCTATTAGCTTAAGAACATGCCTAACAATCGCTACCTCTTTAGACCCTCGAAGAGCTATTAATTTAGGCTCACAATCGCGTTAATAGGGCGTTCTAGCGAGTCGTCTTTATAGTGTGCTTTTAGAGACGTTGTAGGTAGCTGCAGCGCGTCGCGGCTTAAATATTGCGTCTTGTTAGATAGCCTGTAAGGCAAGCTGTATATTTCTTTTGTTTAAAGTCTTTTTAACATTGTTGCGTTAAGATATTACAGGTAGGCTTTAAGTTTAGTTAGGTCTTAGCAAAAAGGTTCTACTCGCTTAAAGGTTCTACTCGCTTGTGACCTACGTTAGAAGTTTCTAATTAATTTAGTCTATCACAAATATTAATTGCTATTCTTAACCGTGCTGTACAGTCGTGTGTAGCTGTAGTTTTAGTAGGGTCTTAGCAAAAGCCAGCCACTTGCTTGTCCTAGCTACTCGCTATGCACCTACGTTACAAAGAAATTAGTAGTAATAAAGCTATAATAGATCTTAAGTAGTATAAGCTAATAATAAAAGTTATTCAGATAAGTAAAGAGTAGTATAACACTTTTAGTAGTAGAGTTCTTTATTTAACTATCTAAATAATCAGAATATGTACTATTTAATATATCTAACTTAAACTACGTGTAGTTATATAGATTATAAGTATTAATATAAATCCTTATAATCTTATAGTACAACTTAGTATTTAAGACTATATTAAACATTAATAATCTATAACAGCTTTATTACTACTAGTTTCTTTGCATAAGAACGATGACAATGCTAAGCATAGCGCTTAGCGCTAGAGCTTAGACCTTTTACATTGCACTATTAGAATTGCGTGCAATACTATATTACTTTATTACTAACACATCTACATTAACATTATAAGTACTAGCTGTCTTATCTTTCCGCCTAACACGCTTAGAAGGATAATAGCTTAACTGTGCTAGTCTCTAATAATGCTTCTATCCTTCTACTTTATTTATTATATCTAACTTACCTACGTGTGCTATATCTAAAGCTTTCTTAATTTATATACGCGCGCAATTAGTTAGTTAATTTAGTTAGTTTATTTAAGAGGAGAATCAAGACGTGTAGATAAAAAAAAGAAAAATTTATAATAGTAGAGCAGCTTCGTTTACAGGTAATTAAGGAAATGTTAACTTAATTCTAGAGAATTAAGAAGAATATAAACTATATACTGTTTTACTAAAAGTATACCTCTTATAAGTATACATCTTCTTAGGCGTTAAGATAGCTAAAGCAGAACTTTATAGAGTAGAGGTTTCTTATTTCTTTATAAAAGTAGCCTAACTCTATAGTCTCCTATAGCGATAGAGCAGGCTTAGCTAATAGTAATTTCTAGGTAAGCTTATTACACTAGATAGCGCTAATAATTATATCTAAAATTAGAAGCCTACTAAGGTAGTTAAGAGAGACTTAATTAGTGTACTACACGCGTAATCTAATAAGGATTTACCTTAATATTTTGCAGTAGTAGAATACTACTAGAGAGTAGATAGAGCTAAAGGTTACACTATAGAGCGCGTTTAGCGATGCGCAGGTGCGTAAGTCTATCGCAGCTATTATCCTAGAAGAGAAGAAGAGGCTATTATTATAGGAAAGCAAAGATATAGTAAAGGCAGTAAGAGATACGCAACTTAAATATATAATATTAGAATGCCTTCTCTAGAATAAGTATACACCTATAATAATAGTTAGGAGGAGATTACTAGCTCTTATAATAATAACTAGGTACTTACTGCCTCTTAGTATACTGTATAAATCTATACTTAAAGGTTATCTAATAAATCTAGCAGCTTTAATAGACTTAAAGACAGACCTATTATAGTTTGCTTAAACTCTCCTATAGTCTTCTTTTAGACAGCTATAGTTATAACTAATAATAAATTAAGAAATATTAAGGCTCTTTACTAAAATATAGAGATACGTAACGTTATTATTCTTTAAAGAGACTTATATTCTATAGTACTATTCTAGGCAAGATAGGCAACTAAACACACGTAACACAGCTAATTAGAGCAGGTTAACGTCTTTCTAGGTGTTTTTAACTTTACATTAGAATGTTTTGCCCTATTACATATAATTATAACGTCTGCGCTACTAATAGATTTAAAAGATGTAATGTAGAGGTTAAGTTTAAATCGCTGTGTCTACGTTCTGCTAAAGAGAAAAAACTGCTTTTTATAATTAATTTGTTAAGAATTATAAGCACAGGGTAAAGTGCTTAAAACAGCTAATATTACAGTATTATAACAGAATAGCTGCATGCTTGCAAAGGTAGAAGCCTCTAGACACTAAATATAAAAAAAATAAGTGCTGTAAACTCAAAGCGTATAGTAAAGAGCACTTTAATTCTACTTTTAAAATAATAGAAGAGGTTTTAATTAAAGCTACTACTCTTAAAAAATACTAAACTAGATAGAGGAGTTCTATTATAAAAGCTTAAGATATATATCTTTAAAAAAAGCTTAGTACGCGCTAAACTTACTTATAAGGCGCGCTTTACTCTATAACGTAAAGTAAAGATTATTCTTTTTATACTCTACACTTGCAGTCTAAATACATAAGCTATCTCTTACTATATTTAGTAACGTAAAGCAAGTACTATTGCCTACAGTTACGCCCTATATAGCTATAGTATAGTATAAGTAACCTATAGATATTAATACTTAAATTTTTGCTAATTTGTTATAATACAGTAGTCCTTTGCTCTAACGTAGGCAGTCTAGGCTAGGGTAGAGCTAGAGGCTAAAGTAGGTTAATAGTAAGCCTTTAAACCTTTAGCAAACCTTTATAATTTCTAAACTAATAATATTATAACACTTAAGTTTTAATAATTATAGTGCCCTCATATAAAAGAAGAATAAAAACACTACTCTTTATTCTTATTTATTTACAGATTTAGAGTGTATAGTAGAGCACTTAATATTTCTAAATATAAAGAGCTGTAATAGGATATTAATATGCTTATAAGAGTATAAGCTATAGAATTTGTAAAACAAAACTATAAAACTAAAGTTTTAGTATTATAGTAACTCTATAAAAGAAAAAAAGAGAAAAGTACTTCTTATTCTTACTTATTTACAATTTTAGAGTATATAGTAGAGCACTTCTATTATAGCTTTATTACTACTAATTTCTTTGCATTAGAACAACAACAATACTAGGAGTAGCGCTTAACGCTTAGCGCCTAGAGCTTAAACCTTTTACTTCGTATTTTAGAATTATAGATAATACTATATTATATTATTACTAA
>NW_021167999.1:0-6506 GCF_004154835.1 Alternaria arborescens
TAGCGAAAAGACTAGACTATTAGATCTTTCGCTACGTACCTAGAAGTCTTAGAGGACTAGTTAACCCCTTACACTAAAGTACAAAGGGTTTAACACTTATTTACAAAACTAAGACCTAAACTCTAGCAATTAATTACTAATTACTACTAAATCTTAGCAACTTGTAAAAACCTAATAGCATTAGCCTCTACGCTTAAAAGGAATTTGCGAAAAACACCTGCTACGCATAAATATCGCCTCTAAGTCGCATCTTAGGAGAAATAAAAGCGAAGCCCTCCTACTTCCTAAATAAGCTAACAGAGTAGATTAAAAGACAAGCATATAATTACCTGCTACAAATACTAAAAGAAGGGTTACTACGCAAATAAGTGCTAAAGTAGCAATCTAAACTAGCTACCTGTTAGTGTTAACTGTACAGAAAAAGGTTAAGCCTCCCTAAAATTCTAGGATTAGTAAGGCGCATACTTGTAGATATCTTGCTAGGCATAAAGCGCATATGTTACGTAAGCGTAGACACAGCTTTAGAACATAAGTTAGGGGTAATCCTAGATCTATAAGCTAATATTAGTTTAATTAGCTAAAAGAGCGCTGTAGAGATAGGTCTTACTCCTCTTAAGGAAGCTAAACTCTCTAAGCTAAGGTAGATTAGCCTACAACAACAGGATATATATGCCGCTTATGCGCTAAACCTGCGCCTTACTAATAATAACAGCGTAGAGCGCTAGACTAACGCTACTGTGTACAGAGTAGACAAAGAAAGTTGTCCCTTGTTATTAGGCAACCTATTCCTAAAACAAGAAGACATTACTATAGACTGTAGACGCTAAACTTAGTGTTAGAGATATACTAAAGCACAAATACACTTAGTATTAGTAAAGGAACTCCTTAAAGAAGCTAAGCATATTAACTTAGACAGTTATCTACTAGAAACGCTTCTATTAAGTAGCGCAGAGTTAGAACTAGAGGCGCGCGTGTACTATATAAACGCAGCGCAAGAGGTTTGCATCCTGCATAAACTATTAGAATATGCAGATGTTTTCGACAACTGCAACGCAGAGATCCTGCTACAATACAAAAGTTTAGACTATGTAATCTTTGTTGTAGAAGGCAAAGAGCTGCTTTACAGTCTGCTCTACACCCTCTCTTTACGTAAGCTACAACTGCTCCGCGAATACATTAAAGAAGCTCTACAGCGAGGTTAGATCTAACACAGTACTAGCTCTGCTAAAGCTCCTATATTATTTGTACTTAAAAAAGATAGTACTTTTCGCCTTTGCGTTAATTACTAGGGTCTTAACAATGTTACTATTAAAGATTGTTGCCTGCTCTTATTAATTAGGGAGACCCTAGATCGCTTGTTAAGCGCACAATACTATACGACCCTCGACCTAAAAGATACGTACTACTGCATTAAAATTAAGGCAGGAGATAAGTAGAAAACCGCCTTCTAAACACGATACAGCTATTTTAAATACTTAGTAATGCCCTTTAGCCTTACTAATGCTCTAGCTAGCTTCTAGGCCTACATTAACAAGGCCTTAAGCGCCTATTTAGACTATATTTGTGTTGTCTACCTAGATAATATTCTTATATACTCGTATAACAAAGAAATTGCGATATACTAGCGCGCTATACGCGCTGTACTTTAATTCTTAAGGGAAGCAGAGCTGTATATTAACCTAAAAAAGTGTACCTTTGCATTAACAGAAGTATACTTCTTAGGGTTTATAGTTACAAAGCGCAGCATACGCGCAGACTCTGCGCGTGTCGCAACTGTAGTTAAGTAGCTAACCCTAACTAGCATTAAGGAACTACAATCGTTCTTAGGCTTCGCTAACTTTTATCGCTACTTTATTGCCCGCTACGCTGTAGTAACAGCCCCTCTTACTAATATCTTTAAAGAAAATTAAGTATTCTACTAGAACGAGATTACTATAGAGGCCTTTAAGGCGCTAAAAGACTGTTTTACATATGCGCCTATCTTGCGCTATTTTGTTGCTGCACTCGCGATTCGCTTTAAAACAGATGCCTCTACGTTTGCTATCTCTAGCATACTGTCTTAGCTATTTGAGGACAACAAATAGCACTTAATTGCGTTTATCTTATGCAAGCTACAAAGCGCAGAACTAAACTATAAGGTTTACAATCTTAAGTTGCTAGCAATTATATATTGTTTTAAACAATAGAGACACTATTTAGAAGGCGCACAACAGACTATCTAAGTGTTAACAGACTATAATAACCTGCGCTCTATACGCGCTGTCTAAAAACTAAATCTGCGCTAAGCACAATAGGCGCTCTATTTAGGTGCTTTTAATTTTGAGATAAAGCACCGCCTAAGCTATTCTAACCTAGCAGACAGTCCCTTAAGAAGAGTAGATTATAAGCAGGAGAATACTTTACTAACTTAGTTATTGCCTACCTTGCAGAATAAGCTTCTAGCAAAGGAAGAGCAGAGTAGAGTAAGAAGATCTACGCCTAAGCCTAGCTTAGTAAGCGCGTGTAAGACGCACGTAGCTAGTATATGCAGCGCTGTAAAGGTCTCTACTGCTAGCGCTATAGAGTGCACACTATGCGTGCTACGCTTACTAGCTAGGGTACTAGTTAGTAGCGAACCTGTATTAGCTAAGTTAGAAACGTTGTTAGAAGTTCTGCTCTAACTCTAGCAAAGGGACGCCTTTGCACAAGAGAGAAGCGTAAGCTCTAATTAACTAAAACGCATTTAAGTTCGCAGAGATGCGCCTGCATAGCGTATTAATAAGAATTAAGTCCTAAGATACAATAGTAGGATCTATGTTCTAAAGGAACTAGCTATTAGGCAGGAGATTTTGTCCTAGAACTATAACACACATATAGCAGGCTATTTTAGCGCACGTAGAACGCTTAAGCTAATTAGCAGGCTATACTATTAGCTAACGCTAAGCTAAGACGTTTAGGATTACGTACAGACTTATGCAGTATGCTAAAGGAGCAAAGCTCTAAGGCATAGTAAGCACAGCAAGCTAGCATCGCTGCTAATCTTAGAAGATATCTTTAAAGAGGTGTTACTTAATTTTGTTACTAGATTGCTACTAGCAAAGGACAACTTAGGTTGCGTCTTTAATGCAGTACTAGTAATAGTTAATTGCTTCTTAAAGATAGCGATCTATATACCTGCTTTAAAGACATAAGACGCAAAGCAATTTGCTAAATCTTATTTTAATTATGTTATCTTGCGGTATAGTATTTAAAAAGGTATTGTGTTAGACTAAGGGTTAATCTTTACTTCTGCTTTCTAGACAGAAATATACTACTAACTACAAGTAAAGCGCAGGCTTAGCACTACTTTTTATCTACAGACAAACAGATAAACAGAACGCTAGAATTAGACTATAGAGCAATACCTAAGAATATTTACTATAGACGTACAGGACAACTAGGCTTTGTTGCTCTCTACTGCCTAGTTCGCTTACAACAACTTAATCTATAAATTAACAAAATTAACACTATTCTACGCAGTATATAGGAAACACCTATTACTTTCTATGCCACCTAAGGACAGCTAGCGAGAAGGGGAGGTGCTAGACGCTGTTAATAGGGTGCAGCGCATGCACAGCGTACGCGCGTTAGCTAAGGAACAGCTGCGCAAAGCGCAAGAGTACTAGAGCTGCTACTACAACAATAAACACAAACTTAAAGTTTTCTACTAAGGAGACTTAGTGTTATTAAGTACAAAACATATTAACATACTCTACTAACTAAACAAGAAGCTGTCTAGTAAGTTTATAGAGCCTTTCTGTGTACAAGACGCAGTTAGAACGCAAGCTTACCGCCTGCAATTACTACTAAACTATCGCATTTATAATGTGTTTTATATATTACTCTTAGAACAATAGAAACTTAGAGCAAATTAGGAGGATAACACTTAACTGCCTAAAATTACTCTAGAAGGCAAAGAAGTTTAAGAGGTTAAGAAAATTCTAGAGAAAAGAATAAAGAAAGGCTAACTGCAATATTAGCTACGCTAGAAAGGCTACAATAAATCCTAGGATACCTAGACCCTAGCTTTAGATTTTAAGAATATAGAAGATCTAATCTAAGAGTTTAATTAAAGCGTATAGCAGAAGAGACAAAGAGGAAGAGTAGGAGGGTCTTGTTCGTAGCGCGCAAGAAGCGCAATCTTAATATAAGGGAACTAGGGTATCTATGCATACAAAAAACAAAACAAACAGAAATCTATAAAACTACTTAGTTACTACTACCCTTAACATCCTTACTACTATTACTACTAATCTCGCTATTATTACTACTACTACTAGCCTTATCCTCCTTATCCCTTTTAGAACTACTATCTAAACTACTAGCGCCCCTTAAGCTACTAACCTGCGACTTATTGTTGCTAAGAGTGCTTAGATTATTAGAATTATTAGTATCTTTACCTTTACTAGCTATGCTATTCTATAAATTAGAAATTAGTAAAATAAAGTTAAAAAATAGAACTTATAGGAGAAGCGCATACTAAGTATACTATGTGCTTAACGACCTGCTCTAAAGCGCCTGCAATCCTGCGCTGCTTAACTAGGATTAAGCTTAGGAAGTCTGCACTAGTCTTAAGAATCTAGGTAGGAACTCCTATAAGAGTACTTGTATAGGCAGCAGTACAGCAGCAGGTCGCGAGCTCGAGATTAAATTAGCGCTAGCAACGCGTAAGCTTAACGCTAGTACTTAGCACAATAGCACTAGTTCTAAGATTGTTAGAATCTAATACAGCAGTGTTATACTTGCCTTAAAGGCGATACAGCTAGTTAAGCTTGCTAACTATATCCCTAGGAACCTACAAAGATGTTAGCAAAAGTCTAAATGTTTAGAAAAACTAAAGGAGAAGTTACAAGGGAGCAACTGCTACGATTGCCCTTAACACAATAGCTACAGCGCTTCTGTTCTAGCTTTTTACAAAGTTTTTTGCTAGTCGCTACGTTCTGTGCGCAGCGCAGGCAAGTCAGCGTAGTAGCTACCTCTAACACGCGCTTGTCGCGCTTGCTCTACTCGTAAGAATTAGCCTTCTTAACAACAGTTTTTAAAATAAACTTAGGAGTAGAATAGAAAACTATTTTAAAGTGCGAGTAGTGTACAATAAGTATGCGTTGTATTGTTATGTAGTGTACAATACGAAGATGTTAAGCGTGTAAGGGACAGTAGAGGACAACAGCAATATATTACAACAACAACTGTTTGCTATCACTACAAGCGAGCGAAAAATTTTCCGCCTTTACTTTAACAACATAAAAAATTTTTATTACAACAAGGCAACAATATTACAATAAAGCAACAGTCCTTACAACTCTTTCTGTTACATCTCCTTACTATAGGGTAAGCTGTAAGCTTTATACAAGCTACATAAGAACAACGCAAGAGAGCCGCAAGCGCGACAGACCTAGGGCGCATAGTAGAGGACACTCTTTTCCTACTCTTAAAACAACAAGAGAGATTTTTATTGAGGCCGCTGCTGTCGAGGACGCTAGACTAGAGGGGGAGGTTCTGTAACGAGGGCTTGAGATACACGTCCCTCGAAGGAGCTAAGTACGCGCTAAACCTGCTTATAAGGCGCGCCTCGCTCTACAGAGCAAGGCAAGGATTATTCTCTTTACAACCTACACCTGTAGTCTAAATATATAAGCTATCTCCTACTGTCTTTAGTAACGTGAAGCAAGCACTATTGCCTACAGTTACGCCTTACATAATAATCCTTCTCTTTAGCCGATAGTTAGGAGATAGCTCCTTCTACTCAATTAGGGCAACATGCCCGCTCTTAGAGCAGAGATTTAGACTAGGTCCTTTTATCACGCACTCTAAGCGCTGAGCCCATACCCCGCGAGCGAAGCGCAACCCTGTCGATTAAGGAGCGCATCTAAGCGGCACAGATACGACGAGATAAACTCCTAAATCTATAACAACAAAATTAGTTGCGCTAACTAGAGGAGGAAATCCTCTAGCTAGAAGAATTAGAGCAAAGCAGGAACGTAGGCGTGTTAGATAATCTGTTGGGTCCCCACCCTCAAGAGAGGCGCACGATTAACGTTACTGCAGCACTTAGTGTAGCGCATACTAGGCGCACGCTAAAACTAAAAGATCTAACAGGGTACTAGGGTAAGAACATTTAGGAATATTAGGAGTTTATTCGCTCTTGCGAAATAGCTTTTTGCTTGCTACCTAAAGAGCTAAAAGAGGACAAGAACAAGGTAATATAGTTAATGCAATACCTTAAGGGCGATCTAAAAGAGCTTTAGTATGCGCACTTTGAACGTAGCTTCGAAGCATGCAAACAAACCCCTACTTAGGAATACTACAAGCAGTACCTGCTTAACCTGCTTGCAGATCCTGTAAACCGCAGCCTCAAAGCAGCTACAGCGCACAGCTAAGCTCTCTAGCGAAAAGACTAGACTATTAGATCTTTCGCTACGTACCTAGAAGTCTTAGAGGACTAGTTAACCCCTTACACTAAAGTACAAAGGGTTTAACACTTGTTT
>NW_021168000.1:0-6347 GCF_004154835.1 Alternaria arborescens
TTGATTCTGGTTATGCTTGCATCGGGGGAAACGCCTTTCTCGCTACACCAGATGAAATGACTGGGGAACTCGTACGCTTGTCTTCAAGATTAAGCAATTTATACCGCGTTGAAACCTCCCTAGGGGGGATTCGGGCGGTGCACGCCTAGAGTTGTGCAGTAATGCGAATCCTAGTGCGGGCAGATTATACCGTGAAACTGCGAATAGCCTATTAAATCAGTTATCGTTCATTTGAAAATACCTTACCGCTTGGATATCTGTGGTAATTCTAGAGCTAATACATGCTGAAAACCCCGACTTCGGAAGGGATGCGTTGATTAGATAAAAGCCCAATGCCCTTCGGGGCTTTTGGGTGGTTTATGATAATTTTTTACAGATCGCATAGCCTTGCGCTAGCGACGGTTCATTCAAATTTCTGCCCTATCAACTTTCGATGGTAAGGTATTGGCTTACCATGGTTTCAACGGGTAACGGGGAATTAGGGTTCAATTCCAGAGAGGTAGCCTGAGAAACGGCTACCCCATCTAAGGAAGTCGGTACTGTGGGGAATATTATTGAACGGATTTTTAGTATTCGAGCGGGTAACACCAATTGAATACCTGCGGTTCCAGGCAGGGTATCAACTTGAAGAGGGCAGATTGGGGAATGTATGAGCTACAGCCAAGGCTCTACTGCAAAATAGTAGTCGGTAAACCGGGGTTAGTGCGACGAGATGCGTAGGCGTTCCCCAAAAACCCTCCTAAAAGATAATTAGCATTTTACTTTAGTAAATTACTGCTAAGCCATACTCTCGCACATGACTAGTCTCTAAGAGGCTGGGAGGAAATGTTGTAGAGTTGCACTGTTAGTTTGCCCAACGCCGTGCGAACGTGGTTCTAGCCCCAGCCAAGTTGGCAATATTGGTCTTCTGACAAAAAGATTATCTCAGCCGAATTAGTAATATAGTTTTAACTACGTCCCGTCCCGTCCCGTCCTGTCCTATCTGGTCTGTCCTGTCCTATCCTGTCCTGTCCTATCCTGTCCTGTCCCATCCTATCCCGTCCCGTCCTGTCCCGTTCTGTCCCGTTCTGTCCCGTTCTGTCCCGTTCTGTCCCGTCCTGTCCCGTCCGGCCTGTCCTGTCCCGTCCTAATTACCTCCTTCCTTCGGGTTGAGTGAGTAATATTCACCACTTGTTCTTCGTACTAAGGCACCCTATAGCTCGTCACAGGGTGCTGGATGTTATGTTCCCTCGTCCGTAAAACCCCCTTGCAATTTAATTCTATTTCAGTATCCACAATCAAGAGTTAGTAGGGCTAGTTAGACGTGCATCTAACTGTGCTCTCAGGGAAACCCAGCTAGCGATTGTATCCTGCTTTCTGTACCTTTAGGGGTACTCGCGAAGCGCCATGCATATGTAGTAGAAAATCTCAGTTTCTTGTGGAGACCCTGTCTTAGGGACCCTCCGACCTCTGTGATGCTTCGGCAGAGCAGAGGAAATAGAGCAAATCCAACCCTATAGCGTATCAAACAGAATAGTTTAGGGTCGCTTCGCTAGCGGTGGGCGACATAGATAGGTGCGCTAGTGGGGCACTATCCTGTTAAGCAGTATAACTATTGCGAGATAGATCTATTCTGTTCCCCTTGGCGGCCTATTCCTTTACAAGTCTTAGTAGCATAGATGTTTAGAGGACTTAAAACCTCTTGCCAAGACAACACCTATTCGCTGTTTAGCTAGCAGGTAGCCGGTGACACTGCATGTAAACTAACACTTTCGCGGCGTAGCAAACGACTAATCTCCTCCCGTACGTCAGAATAGGTCAGGACAGCCGCTAAGACAACCATAGCGTTGCTCACAACATGACCCCATTTTCGACAGCCGTGCTTTTTTGCAAGCCAGTAGAAATTGCTAGTCAGCATTTCCGCTAGGGTCTTAATGCTGTTAAATCTCAGAAACCCCAGCTTTTCATGTAGGGTTTCTCCTGATATTGTCAAACAGTAGGCTACGCTAACAAGAACAGGAATCATCACCCCTAGCCACTAACAGGGCCTAGTCTCGTCCTGCCTAGTAGCGCAGAAGTGCTAGCTTATACCGCATTTCCAGCAGGTGTGTGTATTCTAAACCCCCCGTTTCCCTTGATCCCAGTAAAGCTTGCGGGCTCTAATATAGTCGCAGGTTTCTACGCTCAGGCCTTGTTTAACAGTTGTACACCATTCGCAATGTAAGTGTAAGTGATCCAGCCAAGTTAGAGAGCCTCTTAGCCAGCAGACTAGGCAACTGTTAACTAAGTCTTGCAGAGTAGTTCTCAGCTTAGCTTCTTCTTAGGCGTCCTGTTTCAAGACATTAGTGAGTTCTGTACTGCCTTTACTACAAAGGTCGCAGTTAGCTGCCTAGGCTTGAGTACAGGTAACTAACTGACCGTCCAGGAAGAGGCTTAAGATACTCCGTCGACAGGCGCCCAGGCGGGGATTAATAAATTCCTAGATAGCGGCCTCGTCAAGTGCACGCCACGAATAGTCTACTAGTATGTCCAGTGCAGGTGCCTTCTAACGAGGGCTTTCAACTAATATAACTGCATCTACTAGCTGCCCTTCGCGACCAGCACGCCCTAATTCTTAGGCGAAATCCATCGCGCCATAAGGCGTATCCACGTGAAGTACTCTGACAATCTCAGGGTAATCAACACCTGTACTAAGAGATAACGTGGCTGTTATAAGCCCACCGCGTTAGAGCCAAGCTTTCAGAACACCTGAACGTTCATCAGCGTCTAGGCTAGCGTAGTAGTAATTGCACTTCAATTGTTAGGCCAGCTTTTTACAGGTATCTTTGTACTTGCCGTAAATAACTGCCTTCTGTTTGCCAGCCAGCCCAGCTAACCAACGTGTAGCGATTCCCTGGGCTGCCTTGAGTAGCCCTCCTAGCTAGCATCGCTAGACCAGGTACCGGATATTTGGGCGTAGAGTAGGGGCGCGAATATATTGTGGGCTGCGAAGTGCCATAGCTGCACCTAATTCATACTCAAGTAGAGGTGGTTGCGTAGCGGTAAGTAAGATGAACTGAGCCTTAATAGCACGCAGCCGGGCGAGGTAGGCTAATTTTGGGCGCCAGTCAGAGCTAGTATATGTCAAGTAACATTCATCGACAACAATGCGCCTAAGCCAGCCGCCTTGCATTAACAGGGTAGCAAAGGTAAGAAACTCAAAGCTCCCAGCAGCGTCTGCGCTAACCAAAATTATTAGGGCCAGGCCATTAGCTGAAAATCTAGGTATCCATTCTGTAGCTAGAATTTTCGCCTCAGCTAACCGCGTTTTTAGGTTTTTCAGCAGCTCACGGAATAGGACAACAACGATAGTAACCCCTAGGTCTGAGAGGCACGCAGGCGCTATAAAGAGAAGACTCTTCCCGCCACCTGTTAGAAGAACAACAACAAGCGGTGTCTCTCCAGCCAGAATAGCGCGCAGGGCAATTTCCTGCTCTAGTGACTTAAAGGTAATTAGTCCCTCTTTTTAAACCACCTTTTGAACTAGAATTTGAATTTCTGAATCAGTAACTATCGCAGGCTCTGCTTAGTCCTGCGCGGGCTGCGCTGGCAAAGATTTTGCAGGCGGGCCTTAATTTTAGCGCAAGATACCAGCAGCATTGGCTACGCTTACTAGCCTAAGCGGGTTGGGTAGCGTGCTTGACAACTGGAGGAAGCGGTGCCACTTGCTGCTTAGATCACGAAACACCTGCACTGAGCGGTGGCTAAGGTGTGAAACAATGCCCATCTCAACGCCATAGCGTAGCGTGCCGGTGAGTTCAGAACGACCTGCCTAGAGATCAAGGCCGCTTTCAAGCTGCTGTTCAGGCTCTTCTAAATCTCCCTCTGTAAGTGCTTCTTGAGTGCCTTCACTAAACTCCTTACTAACCACTTCTCTCCCAATTGTGATAGCTGTATAGCGATATTCAAGGGTAGTAAGCCTGCAGCCTAGCCAACACTAGGTCTCTATAGAGATAATCTAGCTAAGCTGGCTTGTCTCCTAGGGGCTAGTATTGCCAGACCACACATAATCTGTTAGGGTTCTGTTGAGTCTCTCGCCCTCAAGGTATTCAGCAAGCGGCTGGACATAGGCTAGAAAGACAGCGAATAACTGACCGACTCTCCAGGGCAAGAAGCGCGCTATCACCTTAGGCTTATCCTACATTGCCTGACTTTTGTAATATCTACTAATAAAAACTACTTAGCCGTCTATAACATAGATATTTCGATCCTGTACATAGCCATTGCGGAAACGTGTAGTGGTAACTTCAGTACCTCGTGCTGGCTGCCCGCCTGTTACGTAGGTAAGGAAGAGCAGGTATTCAAGGAACCTCTCAACCTAGCGAAGGTAGCGTCGAACTAGTTAGGGCTTCCAAGCTAAATTATTAGTTTTGTATAGCTTGCGGCCTTAGGGGCTTTGTAGCATTTTAGATAGAGTTGCTTCCCAGCAACCTGTCAGATTATTTTTAGGATGTAAAAGGAATAAGTAGCCACGCTAGCTAAAGGTAACGTTGTCCTAAATCTTTCCAAGCGGTATCTAGAAGCGGTCCCCCCTTGCTAGCGTCCACAGCAATTCTTCCCATAGGTCGTCTTCCGCCTTTTGTAGTACGCCAGCAACCATAGCTTAAAAAGCTGACAACTAAATTAGCTGACCACGTAGGTAGAGAGTATCGCGGTTATTAGACCACATTAATATTAGGGTGTTTGCAGCGTTCAAGGCGATATGCTTTGAGTAAGCCAGAAGGCTTATCATCTCGCTAAATAGGCTATATAACCCATCTACCAGGTATTTCCTTCTTGTTGTGATGAAATTTTCCCGCTCTTAACTAAGTAGCTGCCTCTCCTTACGTGTGGCAGCTGAGAGCAGAATTTCAACAGCCAACACGCGTATACAGTAAACCACCCCTGCTAACATGTAAGAGAAATCAGGGGCGCCTCTAAGACGTTTGTAGACTTATCAATGCCTAATACCGCTAGAAAGTGAATTAATCCATTCTCAAAAGGTTCATCTCCTGTAGTCTAGAAGATAAACCCTTCTAACAGGCGAAGTAGACAGGCAATCTAGGCCTCTTCAGGGTCTAGATGCAGAGCAGTTACAAAGGCCTAGGTAAGTTGTTTCTAGTTGCTAGACCATAGGAACAGCCTCTTTGCATCGCGCATTCTGTCCTTAGGGTCACTGCTCTAAATGCTAGAGTCTGAATCTAAGTTGCTTTCCTGTCCCAGCTGACTGTAGAAGCTGTCGCTCTCATCCCTATCGCCGCCTAATTGCTGAGCCTCGTGTACCCGCAGTAAGTAGCAGATAAAACGCTTTATGTAGCTAGCATATCGCTTCTAGCTGTCTGAATTCTGCAGGCGAGCTATTAGGCGGGTATCTATCTGCTCAGCGTTAGGGCTTCTTAGCCAGCGCCGGGTTTCAAGACTAAGTGTAGATAGACCAGCAACCGCCTGCTCTACTGCCCGCTCAACAACGTGAGTCGCCTAGCTAAGTATAGTATCATTCTTGTCAGGCATGCGGCTCGCCTGGCTTAGGTGAAGCAGATTGCAGCGGGCAAGGTGGATCAGCCACCTATTCCTGTTGAACCAGCTAGTGTGGTCAGTTTTAGCAATTGCAGCGTCTGCTATAGCGAGTGACTCTGTATATTGCGCCTGTAAGATCTAGATTTGCTGTGAAATCTTAGATATAGCGTCTAGAGCGGTAGACGTAAACAAGCCACTTCCCTCTGCAGGCAGAGATTGTACCTGAAAGTAGCGCTGCAAGCCGCTTAAGCGAAAGAAAGTCTAGACCTAGATACAAGCCTATAGCTAGCGGTCTTGTTAGCTTAAATTCCAGTTATGCTCTTTATTGTAGTGCTTCTTTATGCTTTAGCGATTTGCTGTTAAAAAGGTACAAGTTTAATAGCTGCAGGCGAATCCTAGGATAGGTAGGCCTAGTACTAAAATTAGCGGTTAGTTTAGTAGAGGGAGAGGGTGATTCTCTAGGGTTAAAAGCGGTAGAGATTGAATTTAGTACTGTTTGTTAAGCTGACGTTAGCTCTCCTTTGAAACCTTGTGGCTACGTAATAGGTGAGTTCTCCAATTGCGTACAGCGCCATAGTCTTTGCAGACAATTAAGCTGTATGCTAGGAGATAGCCTAAGTAGTCACTAAGAGGCTAAATATCTTGAAAAGAAGCTATAGTATAGAGGTAGTAAAGAAGAAAGAGCTACTATAGCAGTAGATACTTTAAAAATAAGGTAATAGCCGAGGTTACTAATTAGAAGCGGGGTAGAGAATAGAGTCTAGTAGCTTTGTAAGTCTAGTGCTTACTATTTAATATAAGTCTAGTAGTTTATATAGGTCTAGTAGTTTATA
>NW_021168001.1:0-6326 GCF_004154835.1 Alternaria arborescens
ACAGCTCGCTTCTTAGCTGCAATTCAGCTGTTGCGCAGGGTCGTTGCCTGTTCCTCAAACCTTAGAGGACTAACAGGGCTTCAACTGCAATTGCTTACCTTCTTACGAAGGTCTTTTGCAAACAGCAGGACCTACACCACTGTACTGTCGAGGTATCGCGTAGGGCTTTTACTGAACGGTACTCCGCGCGCAACTAGGATCTACTAGCTGCACTATACACGTTCACCGCTAGACGTCACGCGAGGCTAGTAGCGCGTTGACTGAGCGTCCTACGAAGCTGCAGTCCTAGGCTAGCAATCTTGCAATAGCTTATGCCTAGTTGTTGTCTGAAGGCCTTTCGTGCCTTCGTACAACACCAATCCCGTGCAGCGGATTAACCTACTCGCACGTAACAGAAGAGGCGGTCAAGAAGCTTAACGCGCGTCGCGTTGACAGAGTCTTGAAGCAAGGCTCTGTTGATTGGGATTAAATACAAAATGTAAGGGGCTACGCTCAGGGAGCTATCGCACAGGTATACTGAAGTTGTATTTGATAGAGAAGAGAACTGTAGGCTACCTCGTCCTGAAGGTTAATCAGTAGCAGCTCGGATTATCCTTCGGTCCGAGGTTTAGGGGTTTGGTCTGAGCGTTGTTCAGACGCGTTGACTGCGAACTGTGCGCTTGTGCACGTGACCGAGATATCATCGAGGATTCGCCAACTAGGCTTCAGCCCATTACAATACTCCCCTTCTCTCCTCCTTCAAGGGATGTCCCGGCGGAACTCTTAGAGTAACTGTCCCTCTTCGTCTCGAAAGCCTCTTGTATAAGCCTCCCATCGGTCTAGAGTTTCTGTGTTCTCTAGGAGTTCCGCTGGTTCGAGTGTTGTTCGGTGGTAGCCTTCCTACTTGACTTCGAAATACAGCTTCCAACCACGCCCCCGGCGCTTTAGCTGTTCGCCTACGATCTCTTCAACAACCCACTCTTCTTCATCTCCGACTCGCAGCGGCAGTGGTTGGTAATCGTCTTGTACTTGGCTTGGTAGCGGGTCTGAGCTAGCAAGGCGTAGTCTGTCAACATGGAAGACAGGGTGATGGCCTGGCGGGGTATCTAGCTTGACCGAATGGCTATCGACCACCTCAATCACCGTGTATTTGGCATTCTTCCAATCGAGTTTCCGAGACTGGCGCCCTGTCCTGTACTGCTTGTCGAGCTTTAGCTAGACTTTATCGCCAACCTTGTAGCTCCTTGCCTCCTTGCGGTGCCTATTCGCTTGTCTTTCTTGCTCAGCCTGGGCTTCAGCCATGCTGGCCTGTACTAGGTCGAACACATCTCTGAACTTGGCTACGATTGCTTCTGCCTTCTCGCGGTCTGAACGTTCTTCGGCTGTGTACTTCTTCCTGTCAGCGCCGAGCGGTGTTCCCAATTGCAGTGGGTCAACGTTGTAGCCGTGTTGTAAGAAGAACGGGGCTACTCCTGTCGACGTCGCGTCCCTCCCATTGATAGCGATCTGGGCCATAGGGCAATACAATGCCCAGTCGTCTTGCGACCAGCTAATAAACGCTCGAATGTACGCTTCCCATACGCTGTTCATTCGTTCCGTCGCGCCATCTGTCTGCGGGTGGAAGGCTGTTGACAACCGCCGATTGATCTTTAGGATCTCGCAAAGACGTTCCCACAGTACGCTGACAAACTGAGTCCCTCTGTTGGATGTGATGGCGTCCGGTAACTAATGGTATGCCACTACTTGCCTGATAAACGCTCGGGCTACTGTCTCTGTCTTAGTGTCGGGTAGTAGGATAAAGATCGCGCCTTTGCTTAATCGGTCGGTAACAACTATAAGACAGGTCATGCCTTCGCTGAGGGGCAATCCGTCGATGAAGTCTATAGATATCTCCTTCTAAATCTGATTAGGTATTGGCAGCGGCTTAAGGAACCCTTGGGTGCCTTCTCTCTATGGTTTTGTTCTCCCACAGACATCGCAGTTCCTAACGTAGCGTCTAATACTGTCTGACATTCCTGGCCAGAAGAAGTCTCGGGCTATCATCTTGTAGGTGATCTCTCTGCCTAGGTGACCGGCTGAAAGAGAGTCGTGAACCTCGCTTATAATTCGGGTGCGCAGGTTCTCACTGTTTGGCACCCACTTCCTGCCTCGATATAGCAACTGTCCTTGGTCGTTGACTAAGCACTCTATGATCGAGCATTTCACGCCTAAGCTGGGTGGGAACCTCCGTTCCTGGTCTAGTACAGCTTGTGTGGCGTCCTTATACTGCCGATCTCCCTTCAAGGCCTCCAGCCACAGCTTCTCCAATTCACTTGCTTGGGCAAGGTCCTCTTCCTGGCTAACTAGATCTTCCAGTTCCGTCGGTTGCTCAGGTACCTCGTCGCCCACGCTCGAGTCTCGTTGCTCCGACTGCTCTTCAGTCGGACTAGGGGGTGTGCCTACCCTCCCTACGCGTATTTTCGCTAACATTACCCAGCTGCTAGGCGATTCCTCTTGCTCCTCACTAACTTCTTCGTAGCACTGGGGCGTTGGCTTTAGGACTTGTATTATACGCTTCTAGAGGCGCTCATCTCTAGCGTCCTCGGGTAGGTCTTGCTCTCTTCTTGAAAGCGCGTCAGCCCTTACGTTCTGCTTCCCTGGTCGATACAGGATCTCCATGTTGAATCGGCTCAACAACGCGGCCTATCGGATTTGGCGTTCACTAAGCATTTTTGGCTTCATAAAGTATTCAAGGTTCTTGTGGTCTGTAATTACCTTGAAACTCTTGACTAAACGCAGTTCGGCGTCCCATTCCTCGAGACAACGGACGACAGCTAGCAGTTCCTTGTCGTGGATCTCGTAGTTGCACTCGTAAGCGTTGTTCTTCTTCGAAAAGTATGCGCAAGGACGTAGTACACCTTCATCGTCGTACTGAGAGAGTACTCCTCCTACTGCGTACCCAGAAGAATCGCATTCTAGAACTGTATCGCGCTCAGAGTCGAAAGTCGCTAGGTTCAGCTCGGTGATAAAGACCTCCTTGAGCTTGTCGAAAGCTCCTTGTTCTTCTAGTCCCTAGGTAAAGCTTACATCACCTGTTAGGCGAGTGAGAGGGGCAGCTACTCTAGCGAAGTCCTTGATAAACTTTCAGTAGAAGTTCGCGAAACTAAGGAACAATCGTACGCCTTTTACTGTCTTAGGTGCCTCCCACTCCTTAATAGCCTTAACCTTGTCAGGGTCCATTCTAATACCTTTCCCTGCTTCGATGATAAAACCGAGGTACTTAGTTGTTGTCACTTCGAACTCGCACTTCTTAATGTCTACATGTAGGCCTGCATCTTGTAGCTTGCTGAGCACCTTTCGGACGTGGTCTTAGTGTTGCTTTAGACTACCGTCGGTGTAGATCAGCACGTCGTCGAGGTAGGCTGAGCAGAAATCGTCGAGGTACTCTCTTAACGTCCAGTTGATGTACCGCTGAAAGGTACTTAGGGAGTTGGCCATGCCAAATAGGGTGACTAGCCATTCGAAGAGGCCGAAACGCGTTCGGAAGGCTGTCTTCTACTCGTCGCCTTCGGCTACACGGATCTTGTGAAAGGCTGCGATCACGTCTAGCTTAGTGAACCATTTAGCCTTACTCAGATTGTTGAGCGTCTCTCGGATAAGCGGTAATAGGTACCTATCCTTCCTAGTTATCGCGTTCAACGCTCGGTAGTCAATACACAGTCGTAACCCTCCTCCTAGCTTCTTTGCGAATAGGACTGGTGCTGAAGCTAGGGAGCTGCTCACGCGTATAAACCCTTTTTCGAGCAGAGAGGTGAGCTCCTTTCTGAGCACCAAAAGCTCGCCTCTTAACATACCGTACAGTGGACCCCACGGCGGCTGTGGCTGCTGACCGTTCTTCGGCTCGAACTCGATTCGGTGATCTACTCCAGGTCCTCTATGTGGGGGAAGCTTCGCTGCCTCCTTCGGATTAAAGAGCTCGTAGTAGTTCTGATAGTGCTTCGGCAACAGCGATCTTACGTCTATTGCCTTCTTTGGCGCTAACGCCTTGTTGATATCTGCAATGGAGGCAGCAAACACGCGCACTCCATTCTCTGGGTCCTTAGATCTCTTCAGGAGACCTGCGAACGTGGCCGCGCTTACCTAGCTAGCGACGTTCCGGCTTGCGACGCTCTCGTCGCACCTTACTCGAATGCCCTTTGAGTAGATAAACAAGCTCCTCTTCGCTAGAGCAATAGTTACGTTTTGATAGTCCATCCACCCTTTTCCTAGGACGACGTCTTCGTCCATATTGTTAATCACGTATGCATAGGCGACCTCTCGGTGGCCGTGCATATCAAACTCAAATCGAGAGACTTCCTCGATTCTCGACAACTTCCCATCGATTCCTTCAATTATCCGAGAGGTAATCGCAAAGCGCTCAAGGTGGCTTCGGCGTGCGAACTTCCTGCTAACTAGTGCGTAGCACAAACACCCGCTGTCTATTAACGCAGTAGCGTTGTAAACAGAGTTCACGATCAGGTGTGCTGTAAGAGGTGGGGTGTTCATGTGTTAGTACTGAAACTGGTTCTATTCGCCACTTGTCTGCCAATCCATCTTCAGAGGCTCCGAACCGAGACTATAGTCCGGAGCTACTCTTTTCCCAGGTCTTCCGAGTTGTTGCTATCTAATGCTTCTGCATAGCACTTACAAGCAGACGGGGATTCACGCTGAGCTGCTCTGCTCGCTTTAACGCTCCTTACCTTTGCGCTCTTGTTACAGTTCCTAGCTATGTGCCCCTTGTTGCCGCAGGAGTAGCACTCGATCTGATCGCTGTTCAGTCTCTTGTCCTTCGCACTTGCTTTGCTAACTCTTGTTAGTTCCTAGTCTATCTCTTCTGATGCGTCCTTAGACCGAGAGGCCGTTAGGCTTTAGCTCCTGTTAACCCTTGCACCTCCTCGGTTCTTGCTCGTAAGTTGGATGCGATACAGCCGATCAGAGATCTCAATAGCTTTGTTTGCTTGCTCCTCGAAGGTACGATCCTTAGGAGCATCTACTAGGAACTTCTAAAGCTCAACGTTTAGGCCCTCGCTAAACATTTCTCTAATTATACGCGCGTCGGCCTGTAAACCTGATTGTATTCTGAGCTGGTCAAACTCTGCAGCATAGTCGCGTACAGAGCGCTTTCCCTGCCTAAGGTGACGTAACTTATCTATCGCACGATCCGCTTAATGTACGTCCTAGAATCTCTGATCGAGGTGCTTCCACAGCTCGCTAACTAACTAGTCTCTGTTCGCTACTAGCTAAGGCAAAAGGACCTAGTTTGCTCTACCGGTGGTACGACTAAGCACGTATCGCTTCTTAGTGTTCTCGTCTAGGTAGAGCGCTGAGTCGCACTCGAGCTTGCCTTTACACTCGTACTTCTAGCTCGCATACTTCTCACGAGTTCTATTAAAGCGTTCTAGGTCAGGTAGTCTACTCTTGCGAGTTATAAGCGCTTAGGACTCTACTAATAGGGTAGGCGCCCCGACAGGATCTAGATAGCTCTTAGGCGTCTGCGCAGGTGGAGTTTGTTGAGCACTTTGTTGCTCTAGCGCTTCTAGCTGAGAGGTTATCGGAACCATCATTTGTGTGAGTTGAGTTAGGGCGGCTATCATCGCTGCTGTTGCATCCTGAGCAGCTTTCGGTGGGCTTCTAGGTGATCCTTTCGTCTCCGCTACGCCTTTGGTTCGCCTTGCGATCTCGTTGATTATCGGCGCTATCGCAGCTTCTTTCCAGCCGTCGTTCTTAAGCATTTGAACGATACTCCGCTGTATCTCGTCGTCTGGTACTCCGGCGAGGTGTTTAGCTAACGCGTAGGCTGACAGCTCGTCCGCGTTGAGGTTAGGCAAGTTGTCCTCTATGTTCTAATTCTTTATCGGAGGGCTCGTTTCCGTATGTGCCTGCTTCTCGTGCAGGGCTTCCCGATCGGTATTCTCTCCTTCGATCGCTCTAGTCTAGTAGCTAAGCTTCTCGTAAGCTTCCGCGTCGTGGCCTACTCCTCTACGGTAAGGACTAGTAGGGCTTCCGTGGCCTGTTACTGTACAGGGCTTCTATAGCTTGCTCTTAAAAGCAAGGCTTATCTAAACAGCTTTCGATTGCCGTTGTGGTCGCGACTTTTGGTAGTTCCTTTAACCTCACGCTCGCGATCTCGTACTAGTCAGTACTTTGACTCAGTATCGCGGCCTATGCCCCGTTCAATAGAGGACCGATAGGACTTCTAACGACAGCTCGCTTCTTAGCTGCAATTCAGCTGTTGCGCAGGGTCGTTGCCTGTTCCTCAAACCTTAGAGGACTAACAGGGCTTCAACTGCAATTGCTTACCTTCTTACGAAGGTCTTTTGCAAACAGCA
>NW_021168002.1:0-6264 GCF_004154835.1 Alternaria arborescens
TACTTATAGAATATATAAAGTCTTTTATAGTCTAATTACTTTAAAGCTAGTTATAGTTGTAAGGGGCTGCGCTCCGTAGAGCAATCGCGAGGTATACAAGAGGTTGTATTCGATAGAGAACTAAGCTCCTAAGCTACGCAGCTATCTATATACAATGCTAGTTGCCCGAGTAACAATTAGGCTGATAGAATCCAGGTGCTCAAGGTAGCACCTAGGTTCTGCGAGTAGACCGAGATTCTATCGAGGAGCTATCTAAAGGGCGTTCAGCCCGTTACAATACCCCCCTGTTTATAGTAATACTACATCACCTCTCTAAAACCCCTCTAGGAGGCGGCCCTCGCTGTCTCGTTCAGCCTCTGTAAATGCTTCCTAACAATCTACTGCCTCAGCGTCCTCGAGTAGCTCCGCTAGTTCAAGCGTTGTTCAGTAAAACCCTTTCCACTTTACCTCGTAATATAGCTTACGCCCTCTCCCGCGGCGGCGTACCTCTTCTGCTACAATGTCTTCTATTTCCTATTTATCTTCTCCCTCTACCCGCAGCGGCTGTAGTTAATAGTCGTCCTAAACTTAGTTTAGAAGCGGGTCGTTGCTAGCAAGTTTTAACTAATTAACATAAAATACAGAGTGTAGGCCTAGGGGCGTGTCTAGTTTAACTAAGTAGCTGTCGATTACCTTTACTACTGTGTACTTAGCGTTCTTCTAGTCGAGCTTCTTTAAGCTTTGCCCTATGCTGTATTGCTAATCGAGCTTTAGCTATACCTTGTCGCCTACTTAGTAGCGCTGTGCCTCCCTCTAAGTCTTGTTCGCCTGTCTCTCTTGTTCTTGCTAGGCGACTGCTATTCCTGCTTAGGCTAGCTCTACAGCTTGTTGTAGCTTAAGCGCGATCTCTGCTGCTTTTTGTTCGTCTGAAAGCTGTTTAGCAAGCTTTCGCAGTCCTCTCCTGTTGCTTATCTTAAGCTGTAGAGGCTCTACTTTATAGCTGTGCTAAAGAAAGAATAGTAATATCCTTGTTAACGTTGCGTTTCTTCCGTTAATCGCGATCTGAGCTATTAGGCAGAGTCGTGCCTAGTCGTTCTAAGCCTAATTCGTAAAGGATTAGATATAGGCTTCCTAGACGCTGTTTATTCTCTCTGTAGCGCTGTTAGTCTGTAGGTAATAGGCCGTTAACAGTCTCTGTTTAATCTTTAGGAGCTCGCACAGTCTAGCCTATAGAACGCTCACAAATTAGCTACCCCTATTAGACGTAATAGCGTCTAGCAGCTAGTAATATGCAACTACGCGTTCGATAAACTTTTAGACAACAGTTTCTGTCTTTATATTTAGAAGTAGTACGAAAATCGTGCCCTTACTAAGACGATTAGTAATCACTATTAGACTAGTTATGCTGTCGCTCTCTAGCAGTCCTTTAACAAAATCTATAGAGAGCTCCTTCTAGACCTAAGTAGGTATTAAGAGTAGTTTTAAGAGGCCTTGCGTGCCCTCTCTCTATAACTTGCTCCTTCTGCACGTGTCGCAGTTTCTAACGTATCTTCAGATCGAGTTTGTTATGCCTAGCTAGAAGTAGTCCCTCGCGAGTATCTTGTACGTTAACTCGCGGCCTAGGTGGCCCGTAGCTAGTAAATTATAGGCGTTGCTAATAACCGCCGTTCTTAACTCGTCGCTGTCTAGTACCTACTTGCGTCCTTAATAGAATAGGACTCCCTCTTCGACTAAGCAGTCTTTAGTTAAGCACTTTAGGCCTAGGCTTACTAAGAACCGCTGTTCTTAATCCTCTATCGCCTGCTTTGCTCCTTAGTAGACCTAATCCTTCGCTGCTGTCCCCTGCTAGAGCGTTTCGAGCTTATTCTGCTCCTTTCTTAATTCTTTAACATAGGGCTGCTCTAAACCCTCTTTAGTAAGGTAAGCAGCCTCTTCCTCCTATTAGTGTTGCGCCTCGAGCTTGTCTAACTAGTCTTCTAACAAACTAGCTGCCTCTGTTTCTCTCTAGCCTCGTAGCCGCATTATTATTACTAGAGTCCTGCTATCTAAAGCCTCTTTAATTAACTCCTCGTAGTAGGAGTTCGTTAGCTTAAGTATTTGTACAAACTGCTTTTGTAAGCGTTTGTCTTCTGCCCTTTTAAGCAGGTCTTGTTCTCTTCTTAAGAGCGCGTTAGCTCTTACGTTCTCTTTGCTAGGCTAATACAACAGCTCTAGGTTGTACCTGCCTAGAAGAAGCAACTATCTTATCTAACGCTTGTTTAGCATCCTAGGCTTTATAAAGTATTCTAAGTTCTTATAATCTGTAATTACTTTAAACTTCTCTACTAAACGCAGTTTAGAGTCCTATTCCTCGAGGCATCGCACTACTACAAGTAGCTCTTTATCGTAGATCTTGTAGTTACACTCGTGTGCGTTATTCTTCTGTAAGAAGTACGCACAAGGCCGCAGGACTCTATTATCGTCGTACTGCGATAGTACTCCACCCACTGCGTAGCCGCTCAAATCGCATTCGAGCACTGTTTTACAGTCTAGGTCGAACGCTGCTAAGGAGGGTTCTGTAACAAAGATCTCCTTTAGCTTCTTAAAGGCTAATTGTTCTTTAGGACCCTATTAGAAAGGGACGTCGCTTGTTAGCCTTATTAGTAGCGCTAATAGCTGCGAGAAGTTCTTAATAAACCTTTAGTAGAAGTTCGCAAAACTAAGAAACGATCTTACTCTCTAAACTGTCTTCAGCGCCTCCTATTCGCGGATTGCGGCTACTTTCGCTAGGTCTATGCTTATTCCTTTACTAGCTTCTATCACGAACCTAAGGTACTTTGTTAACTTAACTTCAAACTCGCACTTTTTAATATTAACCTGCAGGCTAGCAGCTTGTAGCTTGCTAAGCACCTTTTAGACGTGTTCTTAATGTTAGTTTAAGTTACTGTTAGAATAGATTAACACGTTGTCTAAGTACGCTAAACAGAAGTCGTTAAGGTGTTCTCTTAAAGTCTAATTAATGTAACGTTAAAACGTACTTAGGGAGTTCGCTATGCTAAAGAGAGTAACTAGCTACTTAAATAGTCTAAACCTCGTTTAGAAGGCTGTCTTCTATTTGTTGCCTAGTGTAACGCAGATCTTATAAAACGCTGCGATAACGTCTAGCTTCGTAAACTACTTAGCCTTGCTAATACTGTTAAGCGTCTCTTAGATAAGCAGAAGGAGGTATTAATCTTTTCTTGTAATTGCGTTTAAGGCTCGATAGTTAATACACAATTAGAGTCCTCCTCTAGGCTTCTTTACAAACAGCACTAGGGCAGCGGCTAGTAAGCTGCTTACACAGATAAATCCCTTTTTAAGCAGCGACGTAAGTTCCTTCTATAGAACTAATAACTCGCCTCTTAACATGCTATAGAGAGGCCCCTATAGTAGCTAAGCATCCTTTAGTTCTAGCTCAATCTTATAGTCTACTCCTAGACCTTAGTAAGGTAGGAGCTTCTTAGCTTCCTTTAGGTTAAAGAGCTCGTAGAACTCCTAATACTGCTTTAGTAGCAGTGCACGCACGTCTACTAGCTTCTTTTTCTGTAGGGCCTTGTTAATGTCTGCTATTAACGCAGCGAAGATCTAAACGCTGTTTAGAGCGTTCCTGTGTCTGCGGAGTAATACCGCGAACGTAGCGGCACCTACTTATCAGACTCCTCTCTATAGGGTCCCTTCTATAGATCGCACTTAAATGCCCTTTAAGTAGATAAAGATGCTCTTCTTCGCGGGGGCTATTAACACGTTATAGTAGTCTATCTACCTCCTTCCTAGATACACGTCCTTATCTAAGGACAAGTTCATCACGTATGCATAGGCAGTCTCTTCGTACCCGTGCAGTTTAAACGAGAATTAGGCGACTTCGTTAATCTCTAATAGCTTACTATTCACTCCCTTAATTATCTAGGCGGGGATCTAATAGCGCTCTAGACAGTAGCGGTAGGCGAACTTTTTATTAACTAGCGCATAGCAAAGGCACCTACAATTAATTAGTGCTGTAGCGTTTACTACGTTGTTCACAATTAGATCTATCGTAATTAGTAGGGGACGCATATGCTCCTGCTAAAATTAACTCTATTCGCTGCTTATCTGCTAATCTATCTTTAGAGGCTCTAAGCTAAGACTCTAGCTTAGAGCTCCTCTTTTCCTAAGTCGCTGTCTGTTAGTTCCTTAGCCTCCTTCTAGAGTTTCTGTCCTTCGCCTGTAGGAGTACCTCTCGCTCTCTTAACTCGAGTAGTGTTTAGACAGCTCTTAGCAATATAACCTAGCTCTCCACAGCTGTAGCAGTTAAGCAGTAGCTGTCTTAGCCTGCTTCCTACCTCCCGCGCTCAATTAATCTTTAATAGCTCCTAGTCTATCGCTTCTAGGTTAGCTTCTCGCTAAGCGGCTCTCAAGTAGTTCTGCGCGTCGCTATAAGCCGCGTTCCTTTAGTTCCGCCTATGTAGCTAGATCTAGTACAGGTCGTTAGATAGCTCGATTGCCTTGTCTATGTATTCCTTCAGGCTTCTGTTCTTTAGAGTATAGAGCATTAGCTTCTAGAGTTCTTCTCTAAGGCCCTCGCTAAACATCTCCTAAGCTACTGCTAGGCTAAACTGTTAACAAGATTCTACGCGAAGCTAGTTAAACTCTAAGACGTAATCGCGTATTAGCCTCCGTCCTTGCTTCAGGTGCCGAAGCTTATTTAGCGCGCGCTGCTGCTAGTGTACGTCCTAGAAGTGGGTATCTATATGCTTCTACAGGCTGATGACCGTTCGTTCCTTGTTCTCGAGTACCTAAGGGAGAAGGACCTAGTTCGCCTTGTCTTTCGTTCGGCTGAGCACGTATCGGACCCTTGCGTCCTCTGTTGGGAACATAGCATAATCGTACTCTAGCTTCCCTTTACACTCAAATTTCTAGCCTAGGTAGTTACCTCGTGTCCTGTCAAAGCGCTCTAGGTCGGGAAACTTGTTCTTGCGGACAGCTGGCTCGGCGACTGGTGTCGACAGTGGCGGAGGGGTGTTGGCTCCTAAGGACGGCTCTGAGCGTCCTTCAGCTTGACTCCGCTCGAGTGCTTCCAGACGACTAGCTATCGGGCTAAGCAGTCGCATCATCTGCTGCATCATCTGGGCCATAGCGTCCTGATTGCCCTTCGGCGAGTCTCCTCGTCTTAGCGAGCCTTTCCCTCCCACGACTGATGATCGTTTGACAACCGCTTCAATTGTTGGCCCGACCGCTGCCTCCTTCCATCCGTCCTCTCTCAGCATCTGTGTAATTTCGCGCAGGATCTCTTCGTCTGAGACTCCTGCCTGGCTCTTAGCAGTAGCGTACGCCGCTAGCTCTTCTACGTTCAAGTTCGGAACGTTAATCTCCATAGCCGCTTTTAGTCTACTCGCGTAGCCTTAGACTGCGGCCTGCTCTTCGTCAGCAAGGGCTAGTAGGGCTTCCGTAGCCTGTCACTTGTACAGGGCTTCTCTAGCTTGCTCTCGATAGCAAGACTTCCCCAAACGACTTACGGTGTCGCTAAAACTACGAGAGACCCGCGTCCCTCCGCTCGCGATACTCGACTGCCTAGCTTAGCAATTAATCACGGCCTATGCCTCGTTCAATAGAGGACTGATAGGACTTCAGACGACGCTCGCTCGTAGCTGACTCTCAGCTGTAGCGCAAGGTCGTTGCCTGTTCCTCAATCCTTAGAGGACTAACAGGGCTTCAACTGCTATCGCTCACACTCTAGCGATCGTTCTTGCGAGTAGCAGGACCTACACCTCAGTACTATTAAGGTATCGCGTAGGGCTTTCCTCCGAACAGTATCTCGCACACAGACTAGAGTCCACTAGCTGCCCGATACACGCTAAGCGCTAGCGTCACGCGAGGCCAGTCACTCGTTCGACTAAGCGTCTTGCGAAGCTACAGTCCTAGGCTTGCGATCTCGTAATAGCTTGTGCCTAGTTGTTGTCTAAAGGCCTTTCGTGTCTTCTGACAACACTAATCCCGTACGGCGGGTTAACCTACTCGCACGTAACAAAGAGGCGGTCAAGAAGCTTAACGCGCGTCGCGTTGGCAGAGTCTTATAGCAAGGCTCTGCTGATTGAGATCGAATACAAAATGTAAGGGGCTGCGCTCCGTGGAGCAATCGCGAGGTATACAAGAGGTTGTATTCAATAGAGAACTAAGCTCCTAAGCTACGCAGCTATCTATATACAATGCTAGTTGCCCGAGTAACAATCGGGCCGATAGAATCCGGGTGCTCGGGGTAGCACCCGGGTTCTGCGAGTAGACCGAGATTCC
>NW_021168003.1:0-5630 GCF_004154835.1 Alternaria arborescens
TAATAGTAAAAAAATAGATATATATAATAATTATAAAGACCTTTAGAAGTATTAGACGCAGGCTTACAACTACGCAAAGGAGCTCTATACTACTTTTACTAAATACACTGCTTAAGTTAAGCACAAGATTGCGAAGTTTAAAATAACTAAGGTTAAGTAGGCTAAAGCGCGTAAGGCGTCTTACAACTTTAACCTTTAGCGCTTTACTGCTAGCTTAAGTTTGTAAAGTTTAAACGTGCTATTTTACGTTGTAGTTAACGCTAACTTAGAGAGGTCTTCTTTCTTTAAAGATAAGAGCGCGACTAGTTATAAAAAGCGTTAGTACTACTATAGTTATAAGGTTCTTAGCGACTATAAAGTAGTTGTGCTGTAGCTAAATATTAGTAAGTCTAGCTCCTTAACTAAGCGCTGTTGTAGTTCTAGTAATATATTAATAAATAGTTAAGCTTTTTTATAGTTTGTCTTTATAGAATGCTATCTTATTCTAGGAACTTTTGTCTTGCTTTTATAGTGCTTTTTTTACTACTATACATTTAATATAAGCTTGCTTATAGCTTCTTTTTGCGTTTTTGCCTTCTTTTTAACTTTTAAGTCTAACAGCGTATTATTAGTGTTGCTATAAGTTGTCTCTATACTATATAGTTTCTGCTACGTACTTAAGATACGTCTTTTAAGTTAGCTAAGTATTCTATAAGTATTTTTTTATAATTATCTAAGTAACCTTCTAGCTCTTAAGTGCAGTCTTAAGTTAGCTATTTTAGCTACTTAACTTTATATTTTTAGCCTTTTGCTATTGTGTCCTTGTGCTTTAAGATACTTTCTACTTTATACTTATTTCTTGCTAAGACATCTTCTAGTATTTAGATAAAACTTAGTTTAAATTAGGTAAACTTAAAGGGCTTGTGCTATAGTTCTAAGAGCGCAATATTAAAGATAGAGTGTATATAGGCTATTAATAGCAGCAGGTTAAGTTAGTACGCTAGCTTACTTATCTTTTTAGTAACTATAAATAGTCTTAATGTAACAAGAGCTTAAGACACACGTCCTTTAAAGGAGCTAAGTACGCGCTAAGCCTGCTTATAAGGCGCGCCTCGCTTTACAAAGCAAGGTAAGGATTATTCTCTTTATAACCTACACTTGTAGTCTAAATATATAAGCTATCTCCTACTGTCTTTAGTAACGTAAAGCAAGCACTATTGCCTACAGTTACGCCTTACATAATAATCCTTCTTTTTAGCTAATAGTTAAGAGATAGCTCTTTCTACGCGATTAGGGCAATATACCTACTCTTAGAGCAGAGATTTAGACTAAGTCCTTTTATTACGCACTCTAAGCGCTAAGCCTATACCTCGCGAACAAAGCGCAACCCTGTTAATTAAGGAGCGTATCTAAGTAGCACAGATACGACAGGATAAACTCCTAAATCTACAACAACAAAATTAGTTGCGCTAACTAGAGGAGGAAATCCTCTAGCTCAAAGAATTAGACTAAAGCAGGAATATAGGCGTGTTAGACAATCTGTTAGGTTCCTACCCTTAAGAGAGGCGCACAATTAACGTTACTGCAGCACTTAGCGCAGCGTATACAAGGCGCACGCTAAAACTAAAAGATCTAACAGAGTACTAAAGTAAGAATATTTAGGAATATTAAGAGTTTATTCGCTCTTGTAAAATAGCTTTTTACTTGCTACTTAAAGAGCTAAAGGAGGACAAGAATAAAGTAATATAGTTAATGTAATACCTTAAAAGCGATCTAAAAGAGCTTTAGTACGCGCACTTTAAACGTAGCTTCGAAGTATGCGAACAAACTCCTACTTAGGAATACTATAAGTAGTACTTGCTAAACCTACTTGCAGATCTTGTAAATTGCAGCCTTAAAGCAGCTACAGCGCACAGCTAAGCTTTTTAGCAAAAAGACTAAACTGTTAGATCTTTTGCTACGTACCTAGAAGTCTTAGAGGACTAGTTAACTCTTTACACTAAAGTACAAAGAGTTTAACACCTGTTTACAAAACTAAGACCTAAACTCTAGCAATTAATTACTAATTACTACTAAATCTTAGCGACCTATAAAGACCTAATAGCATTAGCCTCTACGCTTAAAAGGAATTTGCGAAAAACACCTGCTACGCATAAATATCGCCTCTAAGTCGCATCTTAGGAGAAACAAAAGCAAAGCCCTTTTACTTCCTAAATAAGCTAACAGAGTAGATTAAAAGATAAGTATATAATTACCTGCTATAAATGCTAAAAGAAAGGTTACTACGCAAATAAGTACTAAAGTAGCAATCTAAACTAGCTACTTGTTAGTGTTAACTATATAGAAAAAGGTTAAGCCTCCTTAAAATTCTAGGATTAGTAAGGCGTATACCTGTAGATATCTTACTAAGCATAAAGCGCATATATTACGCAAGCGTAGACACAGCTTTAGAATACAAGTTAAGGGTAATCTTAGATCTACAAGCTAATATTAGTTTAATTAGCTAAAGGAGCGCTGTAGAGATAGGTCTTACTCCCTTTAAGGAAGCTAAACTCCTTAAGCTAAGGTAAATTAGCCTATAATAACAGGACATATATACTGCTTATGCGCTAAACCTGCGCCTTACTAACGATAACAGCGTAGAGCGCTAGACTAACGCTACTATGTACAGAGTAGATAAAGAAAGTTATCTTTTGTTATTAGGCAACCTATTCTTAAAACAAGAAGACATTACTATAGACTGTAGACGCTAAACTTAGCGTTAGAGATACACTAAAGCATAAATATACTTAGTATTAGCAAAAGAACTCCTTAAGGAAGCTAAGCACATTAACTTAAACAGTTATCTACTAAGAACGCTTCTATTAAGTAGCGCAGAGTTAGAACTAAAGGCGCGCGTGTACTATATAAACGCAGCGCAGGAGGTTCGCATCCTGCATAAACTATTAGAATACGCAGATGTCTTTAACAACTGCAACGCAGAGATCCTACTACAATACAAAAGTTTAGACTATGCAATCTCTATTGTAGAAGGCAAAAAGCCGCCTTATAGTCTGCTCTACACCCTCTCTTTACGTAAGCTACAACTGCTCCGCGAATATATTAAAGAAGCCCTACAGCAAGGTTAGATCTAATACAGTACTAGCCTTGCTAAAGCTCCTATATTATTTGTACTTAAAAAAGATAGTACTCTTCGCCTTTGCGTTAATTACTAGGGTCTTAACAATATTACTATTAAAGATTATTACCTGCTCTTATTAATTAGGGAGACCCTAGATCGCTTATTAGGCGCACAATACTATACAACCCTCGACCTAAAAGATGCGTACTACTGCATTAGAATTAAGGCAGGAGATAAGTAGAAAACCGCCTTCTAAACACAATACAGCTATTTTAAATACTTAGTAATGCCTTTTAGCCTTACTAATGCTCTAGCTAGCTTCTAGGCCTACATTAACAAGGCCTTAAGCGCTTATTTAGACTATATTTGTATTATCTACCTAGATAATATCTTTATATACTCGTATAACAAAGAAATTGCAACACACTAGCGCGCTATACGCGCTGTACTTTAATCCTTAAGAGAAGCGGAGCTGTATATTAACCTAAAAAAGTGTACCTTCGCATTAACAGAAGTACACTTCCTAGAGTTTATAGTTACAAGGCGCAGCATACGCGCAGACTTTGCGCGTGTTATAACTGTAGTTAAGTAGCTAACTCTAACTAGTATTAAGGAACTACAATTGTTCCTAGGCTTTACTAACTTTTATTGCTACTTTATTGCCTGCTACGCTGTAGTAACAGCCCTTCTTACTAATATCTTTAAAGGAAATTAAGTATTCTACTAGAATAAGATTACTACAAAGGCCTTTAAAGCGCTAAAAGACTGTTTTATATATGCGCCTATCTTGCGCTATTTTGTTGCTGCACTCGCGATTCGCCTTAAAACAGATGCCTCTACGTTTGCTATCTCTAGCATACTGTCTTAGCTATTTAAGAATAACAAATAGCACCTAATTACGTTTATCTTACGCAAGCTACAAAGCGCAGAACTAAACTATAAGGTTTACAATCTTAAGTTGCTAGCGATTGTATATTATTTTAAATAATAGAGACACTATTTAGAAGGCGCACAACAGACTATCTAAGTGTTAATAGACTATAATAACCTGCGCTCTATACGCGCTGTCTAAAAACTAAATCTGCGCTAAGCATAATAAGCGCTTTATTTAGGTGCTTTTAATTTTGAGATAAAGCACTGCTTAGGCTATTTTAACTTAGCAGACAGTCCTTTAAGAAGAGTAGATTACAAGTAAGAGAATACTTTACTAACTTAGTTATTGCTTACTTTGCAGAATAAGCTTCTAGCAAAAGAAGAGCAGAGTAGAGCAAGAAGATCTACGCCTAAGCTTAGCTTAGTAGGCGCGTGTAAGACGCACGTAGCTAGTATATGCAGCGCTATAAAGGTCTCTACTGCTAGCGCTATAGGGTGCACACTATGCGTGCTACGCTTACTAGCTAGAGTACTAGTTAGTAGCGAACCTATATTAGCTAGGTTAGAAACGTTGTTAGAAGTTCTGCTCTAACTCTAGCAAAGGGACGCCTTTGTACAAGAGAGAAGCGCAAGCTCTAATTAACTAAAACGCACTTAAGTTTGCAGAGATGCGCCTGCATAGCGCATTAATAAGAATTAAGTCCTAAGATACAATAGTAAGATCTATATTCTAGAGGAACTAGCTATTAGGCAAGAGATTTTGTCTTAGAACTATAACACACATATAGTAGGCTATTTTAGCGCACGTAGAACGCTTAAGCTAATTAGTAGGCTATACTATTAGCTAACGCTAAGCTAAGACGTTTAGGATTACGTACAGACTTGTGTAGTATGCTAAAAGAGCAAAGCTCTAAGGCATAGTAAGCACAGTAAGCTAGCATTGCTACTAATCTTAGAAGATATCTTTAAAGAGGTGTTACTTAATTTTGTTACTAAATTGCTACTAGCAAAGGACAACTTAGGTTGCGTCTTTAATATAGTACTAGTAATAGTTAATCGCTTCTCAAAGATAGCGATCTATATACCTGCTTTAAAGATATAGGACGCAAAGCAATTTGCTAAATCTTATTTTAATTATATTATCTTGCAGTATAGTATTTAAAAAGGTATTATGTTAGACTAAGGGTTAATCTTTACTTCTGCTTTCTAGACAGAAATATACTACTAACTACAAGTAAAGCGCAGGCTTAGCACCGCTTTTTATCTACAGACAGATAGACAAACAAAACGCTAGAATTAGACTATAGAGTAATACCTAAGAATATTTACTACAGACGCATAGGACAACTAGGCTTTGTTGCTCTCTACTGCTTAGTTTGCTTATAATAACTTAATCTATAAATTAACAAAATTAACACTATTCTACGCAGTATATAAGAAACACTTATTACTTTCTATACTACCTAAAGACAGCTAGCGAGAAAGGGAGGTGCTAGACGCTGTTAACAAGGTGTAGCGTATGCACAGCGTACGCGCGTTAGCTAAAGAACAGCTGCGCAAAGCGCAAGAGTACTAGAGCTGCTACTACAACAACAAACACAAACTTAAAGTTTTCTACTAAGGAGACCTAGTATTATTAAGTACAAAATATATTAAC
>NW_021168004.1:0-5479 GCF_004154835.1 Alternaria arborescens
CACTAAAACAGAGACAGTAGCCTAAGCGTTTATTAGGTAAGTAGTAGTATACTATTAGTTACTAAACGCTATTATATCTAATAGAGAGACTTAGTTTATTAGCGTACTATAAGAACGTCTTTGCAAAATCCTAAAGATTAATTAGTAGTTGTTAACAGCCTTCTACTTACAAACAAATAGCGCAATAAAATAAATAAACAGCGTATAAGAAGCGTATATTTAAGCGTTTATTAGCTAGTTATAAGATAACTAAGTATTATATTGCTTTATAGCCTAAATCGCTATTAATAGAAGAGACGCGATGTTAACAAAAATAGCTCTATTCTTCTTATAACACAGCTACAACGTTAACCTACTATAATTAAGAATACTGCTTAGCGCTAATAAGAAGAAGTATATAGCTAAAGAACGTTTAGACCGCAAAAAAGTAAAAGCAATTGTAGCTAAGTTTAAAGATATGTTTAACCTAGTACAGGCTAGTATAGCTAAAGCCTAGGCTAAGTAAAAAAGATAAGCAAATAAGTACTACAAAAAAGTAAAGAGCTATAAGGTTAGCAATAAAGTCTAGCTAAAGCTTAATAAGTAGTATAAGATAAGGCGCTAGTTTTAGAAACTTAATTAGAAAAATGCTAAATATATAGTAATTAAAGTAGTTAATAGCTATTTAGTTAAGCTAATACTCTGCTAAGCTATTACTTTATCTTCTATATTAATAGACTACGCCTTACTAGCTTAGACTTGCTACTAAGCTAAGTACAAGACAATTACTAACTACTACTACTATAAGTTAAAGATAAAGAAGAGTAGGTTATTAAAAAGATTATAAGCAAACAGCTAAAGCGCTAAAGGCGTAGTTAGAAGCTGTATTTTAAAGTTAAGTAAGAAAGCTACTACTAAATAACACTTAAACTAGTAGAACTTTTAGAGAACACAAAAGCTCTAGACTAATAAGAGGCTTATATAAAAAGCTTTTAAGATAAAGAAAAATAGTTACTTTAAGAGTTCTACTAAGATATCTTTTAAAAGAAGAGAGAAAGAGAGTATTATAATAAGCTAAAGCTTAGTTAGCAAATCTTTAATAATATCTTAGTTACGTGCACAAGCGTATAGTTTGCAGTTAACGCGTTTAAATAACGCTTAAACTAAACTCCTAAACTTTAAACTAAAAGATAATTTAAGCTGCTACTAATTAACTTTTAAGATAAAGTAGCTTATAGTTCTTTTCTCTATTAAATACAACTTTAGTATACCTATATAATAGCTCCCTAAGCGTAGCTCTTTACATAGTATCTAACGCTATAAAATATATAGTAAAACTAAGCATACTAAGCGCATATACTAAAAAGATATAGTAGAAGTAGATAATTAATTTAAGCTACTATACGTTATAATAGCTTATTATAGTATTAAGTTGTTCGCGTGTAAACATAAAGTGCTGTTTTTAGTAATTAGCTTACTTATGTAATTAGCTCGCTTATAGCTTACGTTAGCTAAAAGTATTATTACTTTAGCTCTTTTCTTAAGCTACTTAATCGCTTTAATAATTAAAGTAGGTAATAAGCTCTTGTGCTTTTGCACGTAATTACGTATTAATATTAATTAAGCCTTAAGTGTTATAGTAACTACTGTAATGTAAGTTATAAGCGAGTAGAACTTTTAAGCAAGTAAAACTTTTTTGCTAAGACTTAACTAAACTTAAAGCTTACTTATAATATCTTAACGCAACAATATTAAAAAGACCTTAAACAAAAGAAATATATAGCTTACCTTATAGGCTATCTAATAAGACGCGATATTTAAGCTGCGACGCGCTGCAGCTACTTACAACGTCTCTAAAAGCACACTACAAAGATAACTCGCTAAAACGCTCTATTAACGCGATTGTAAGCCTAAATTAATAGCTCTTCGAGGATCTAAAGAGGTAGCAATTATTAGGCATATTCTTAAGCTAATAGAGTAAAAATATCTGCTTAAGCTTACTAACGTTAAAGAGATAGCTAATTCTTTGCTTAAGATCTGCAATTAGAAGCTAGTTAGCAAAAAGTAGGCTACAAACTTTGTAAAACGTTGCCTTAAGCTTAAAGTTAAGTTTAATTAAAAGTATAACTATAGTAAAGCTCTCTACAAGGATCTTAAAGTTATATAAAGCTAGTTCCGCCTAGTATAGAATATAAAGGCTAAGTACAGTATCTAAGACAAAGATACGTATAACTTTAATAAGACTAGCTTTATAATAAGCGTAATATTAACTAGCGCAGTAGTTATAGCAGCAGACTGTTAAAAATAGCTAAAGATAGTGCAGTAAGGCAACTAAGAGTAAGTTACAGCTATCTAAGGCATAAACGCGATAAAGTAGGCGATTTTACTTTTTATTATCTTCTAAAGTAAGCACTACCTCTCTACTTAGTATAAGGAGGAGAGCCTGCCTTAAGACTAGGTAATTGCAGTCTCTAAAAACAGCTAGACAACAAATAAGCTTAGTATTAAGTAGCTAGAGCACTTTAACAGGCATATAAAGAGGAGAGTTGTTAGCAGCTACCGCCTGCTAGTTCTTAATAGTTACAAGAGCTACAGCTTAATTAATTTCTACTAGCTCTGCAAGGAGAAGAAGATTATCACCTTTTGTATGCCTCTATACTCCTCGCACCTACTGCAGCTGCTTAACATTAGCTGTTTTGCGCTGCTAAAGAAGGCGTATAAGTGCTAAGCTAAGAAGCTAATGCGCAATAAGATTACCTATATTACAAAAATAGAGTTCTTACTGTGCTTTATTGCCGCCTATAAGGCCTCTATTATAAAGAGCAATATCTTAGGAGGCTTTTAAGGCGCTAGCTTAGTTTTATTTAATTTAGAGGCTGTAATATTAACACTTAACGTCTGCCTGCGTACTCTACTGTTCTCTACTATTAAAGATAGTCCCTAGCAGTTGCAAACTCTAAGTAATACTCTAGAACTAAAGTCTTAAACGAAGCTAGTTCTTAAGAAGTTTTAGAGGTATATAGATAGCTTGCTTACTTTAATAGTTAAGGTAGTAAAAAGCCTCTCTAAAGGCGCAGAGATAATAGCGCATACTTTAGTATTATTACAAAAGCGTATAACTAAGCTTAAAGCAGCTAACAAGGCTGCTACGCAACGTAAATTGTATAAAAGAAAGTAAGTACAGAAGAAGAGAACCTTTATAGTTAAAGAAAGTCTTTAACTAACAACTCTAAAGGAGTTTAGAGCGCGTAGTAATAAGAAGAAAGCAAAAAAGAAAGCGCGTATTAAAGTAGGCGAATTGTCTTAAAGACGCTGTAAACGCTGCAGTAAAGTAAGACACAACTTACGCATATGTACGTAGGATGTAGTAGATATTTCTAAATAAATTAGGCTACTACAAATATTAATTACTGTTCTTAATAGTGCTGCATAGTAGTGCGTAGTTGCAGGTTTAATTAGGTCTTAGCAAAAAAGTTCTACTTGCTTAAAAGTTCTACTCGCTTGTAACCTACGTTATTACACTAGATATTGTACGTAGCTACAGTTAACGCTTCTAGCAAGCTCTTAAACTACGTGCTTGTAGCGTCTTATAACACGCAGAGATAATAGCGCATGCTTTAGTGTTATTGTAAAAGCGTATTGCTAAGCTTAAAGCAGCTAATAAAGCTGCTACGCAACGTAAATTATATAAAAGAAAGCGAGTACAAAAAGAGGAGACTTTTATAGTAGAGGAAAGTCTTTAACTAACAACTCTAAAGGAGTTTAAAGCGCGTAGTAATAAAAAGAAAGTAAAGAAGAAAGCGCGCGTTAAAGTAGGCGAATCGTCTTAAAGACGCTGTAAACGCTGCAGTAAAGTAAGATACAACTTGCGTACATATACGTAGGATGTAGTAGATATTTCTAAATAAATTAGGCTACTACAAATATTAATTACTGTTTTTAACAGTGCTGCATAGTAGTGCGTAGTTGCAAGTTTAGTTAAGTCTTAGCAAAAAAGTTCTACTTGCTTAAAAGTTCTACTCGCTTATAACCTACGTTAACTCTATTATAATAAGCTAAGTTGTAATCTTACCTATCTTAAAGCTAGCTTTGTTAAAGTTATAAACGTTCTTATCGCAGATGCTGTAACGTAGGTGCATAGCGAGTAGCTAGGATAAGCAAGTAGCTAGCTTTTGCTAAGACCCTACTAAAACTACAGCTACACACAACTATACAGCACAGTTAAGAACAGCAATTAATATTTATAATAGACTAAATTAATTAGAAACTTCTACTACATCTTACTTGCATGTGCGCAAGTTATATCTTGCCTCGCTATAGCGTCTACAGCGTCTTTAAGACGATTCGCCTACCTTAATACGCAACTTCTTTTTCGCCTTCTTCCTATTGCTGCGCGCTCTAAACTCCTTTAGAGTTGTTAGTTAAAGACCTTCCTTAACTATAAGGGTTCTCTCCTTCTGTACTTGCTTTCTTTTATATAATTTACGTCGCGTAGCAGCCTTGTTAGCTGCTTTAAGCTTAGCAATACGCTTTTGCGACAACACTAAAGTATACGCTATTATCTCTGCGCCTTTAAAAAGGCTTTTCACCGCCTTAACTATTAAAGTAAGTAAGCTATCTATATGCCTCTAAAACCTCTTAAGAACTAGCTTTGTTTAAGACCTTAGTTCTAAGGTATTACTTAGGGTTTACAACTGCTAGAGACTGTCTTCGACAGTAGGTAACAGTAGAGTACGTAGGCGGACGTTAAGCGTTAATACTACAGTGTCTAGGTTAAGTAGAACTAAGCTAGCGCCTCGAAATCCCTTTAGGATATTGCTCTTTGTAATAGCAGCGTTAAAAGCTGCTTTAAAGCACAGCAAGAACTCTATTTTAGTAATATAAGTAATCTTGTTGCGTATTAGCTTCTTAGCTTAGCACTTATACGCCTTCTTTAACAGCGCAAAACACCTAACATTAAGCGGCTGTAGTAAGTGCGATAAATGCGGAGGCATGCAGAGGGTAATTATCTTCTTCTCCTTACAGAGCTAGTAGAAATTAATTAAGTTGTAGCTCTTATAACTGTTAATAACTAGTAGGCGATAGCTGCTAACAACCCTCTTCTTTGTATACTTATTAAAGTGCTCTAGCTACTTAAGACTAAGCTTATTTATTATCTACCTATTCTTAGAGACCCTAATAACCTAATCCTAAGGCAGGTCTTTTTCCTTATACTAGGCGGAGAGGTAGTGCTTGCTAGCAAAGATAATAAAGAGTAGAATCGCCTACTCTATCGCGTTAATACCCTAAATAGCTGTAACCTACTCCTAATTGCCTTGCTGCACTGTCTTTAGCTGTCCTCAACGCTCTGCTGCTATAACTACTGCTCTAGTCGATATTACGCCTATTATAAAGCTAGTCTTATTAAAGTTGTAGGTGTCTTCGTCCTAGATGCTATACTTAGCTTTTATATTCTATACTAGGCGGAACTAGCCTCCTATAATCTTAGAATCCTCGCAGA